>NC_041403.2:90218555-90518555 GCF_900747795.2 Erpetoichthys calabaricus | reverse complement strand
CTGCCTTTGCTACCATTTCTCTTAGTACAATTTCAATCACTTTTAGCAACTAAGTTTGGAATTTAGTTTATTTTGGATTCTTACCTCATTATAAAGATTATTTCTTATGAGCTAGAATTACAGAATTTATTTGTTTGTTTTGGTATTTTTCCTTTTTTTTGTAACTGTGCATTTATTTTGAATTTATTTTCTTGTAAAACCAAAACTTGTTTATACTGATTATTTTTATGGATCTGACATTTTTGCTACTGTATGTGATGTTTATCTATTTTGTAATATCATCTCAGAGTAATAATTTACAGTTAATTCTGTCTCTTCTTTGTCAGTATCTAAGCTTAGCATTATCTTCTCTCTCTTAAGATGATGTCAAATTATACGACTTGTAGTCAGAGGGGATGTCAAATCTGGCGATTGCAGTTGCTAATCTTCTCACCTGAGTATGGCAATTTATGCAACCAAAAATTTGAGGATATATCAAGTCTGAAAACGCAGTGACAACTTTGTAGCACAATTTGAAATTCTCGAACTATCTTGAGCTCACCTCCTTTTCTGACACCCAATCATATGCTCCCTGGTGGACCTGAGCCAATTTACATGAATGGCAAGTTCAGTTGCATTATCTGCCCTTTTGTTTTTGTTCCATTTTATAGTGGTAAATCAAACATACAACATCAGACTGACGTGTCTCACTTCTGTTTGCGAGATCTGAATTATACTCATTCCCTATTCCTCGTCACTGCATTACATGCATTAAACTTTTGGGCGAGCACTCATTGGTTCTCAGCTCCTTCATGCACAGAGCCCACCCGTACAACTTAAGAAAAAAATCAATCAAACCAAGTCGCAGACTAGTTGGATTGGTATGTTACATTATGCAATTGTCATGTAAGTATGCTAAGATTGACCCAGACCATCTAATGCTACATTCCATTTGAAATGAGAAGTCAGAATTTCTGAGTTTCTAGTCGGAGTTTTCAGCTGGAATGCCACCACAAGTCAGAATTCCTACACCGAAACTCTGGCCTGGTCTGTCAGATCCGAGTTTGATGCTTCAGATTATGATGTCATTCCAAAATGAAGACATACACTACAAACTTTAGGGAAAGCTGTAGTATTATACTGTTTATTAACATATCTATTTATTTGTTTCTAATTAAATCAGCCATACACACAGTATTGTTCAACCTCTATCAGTGGACATCTTGCTATGGTGTTTGGATGTGCAAAATACTGCGAAATACATTGTTCAATAGTTGTCTGTGTTCTGAAACAGGAATTGTTATATTGTTTTTGATTTTTGATTTTGATATACTTTGTTAATTTCTGAGGGGAATTTTTCTTTTTGCATGACCTTTGGGAGTCAGAGCACAGGCTCGGCCATTGTACAGCACCTCTGGAACAGTTTTCAGGTTAAGGGCCTTTCTCATGGGCCCAGCAGAGTAGGCCGTGATATTGTTCCAATCTCCAACATTCTACTTCCAAAGTAAATGGAAAGCAGCATAAATAAAGTTTGCAACTGAAAATTGTAGCAAAAGTTGTGTAATTTGACATGGCCTTTAAGGGCATGTGAGACGCTACACCTTTAGTCCTGAGATGGTATTTTTCTGCAAAGATTATATAAGTTGTATATTTGTCAGTCATTTAACATACTGTTAAATTGTTAGTTTGTAATATTCAGATTTGTACAATTTTACTTGACATGCTCAATTCATTTTTTTGTCTAGTAAAGTATTGCTTTTTGTGGTACTTTTCCAGGTTGATGATGGGGTAGGACCTTCAACCCGATGGTGTACTAGGTAAACGTTTTGTTCATGTGTGCATGTCCAGCCTGGAACTTGAAAGCTAGACCCCTCTAAAGCCACCAAGAGACTGAGGTTTTGTGATGCAGTTTAAAGGATGCATGATCTTATTATTCATTATCATGAATCATGTCTGTTACTCATGACAAAATACAATGCTGGTAGATCTTCATTTTGTATGATTTATTTATGACATTATATGGCTGACATTTTATCTTCTCTGGTGCATGTAGCCTAATATACTGTGAAATGTGATGTTTCTCCTTTACTCCCTCAGGCAATGGAGGCTTTCTTGGCCCATTCCAGTGCTGCTCCCATCACTGAAATCTTCCATAGCTCCTTCCATATGGCTGATTTATGCCATATTTATGCTGCCAGCTCCACTCTAATCTGCTTATTGGAGGCCAGAAACAATGCCTTCTGCACTCATTTCCCCAACTCTGTAAGCCTATACAAGCCAGGAGACTCAAAGGCAGCCACTTACTCATGCCAAAGGATTTGAGCAAAGGATTGGATATATGGAGTACTGCTTTTAAGTGTTTATCAAACTGTAATGCTGCCACATAGAAATGTTTAATGTATGTGCAGGCAGAGGAAAAAAACAAAACCTGTACATTGATAGCGGCACCCTGTTTGTTTTCTATGTGTTGTTTCCTGGATCTGACAGAAATAATAATAAATAGTGCAGTTTACTAAAAAAAAAACAACAACTCAATCTCTTATCTTTTAAATCCACACTGTCAGGAAGCTATACTTTAACCTTACCCAGAACTCACTTCCAGGCTATTACAGTGTTTCTGGTTTAACCCTGAGATGACTGCACTCCTGACCTGCTCTTAAAGGGACAGCTTCTACACTGCTTATTCTACACTTCACTTTCCATATCCTTGGTAGTAATGGGGATTGTCTACTGCTCTACTTAGAGAAATCCTGACAGCTTTTAGCTCTGAATACCACACCCACTCGTGATCTCTGTTTACACTCACTTCCATATGAAGATGGTCTCCAGCTTTCAATTAAGGTGTTTCTCTCTTTCTTTTTGTATCACCAGTAAATGTCCCTACAATTGGCTCATACCATCCTTGATAACTCTTTCCAGTGCATAAACAGATAGAGAGATTTGCAATCAACAATAAAACTATTTTACTTTAAAAACGGTAAAGTGTTTCTGTATAAGGTGAGTTCAAGCACGGGTAAAACGTGTGCCAAGGAAATCTCTAAGTCCAAAAGTTTGTTTTAAAAATATTTAGTGAAAATTAAAAGCAAATAATCCACACAAGAATAAAGAAAAAAGTAGTTACACACATAGAATTAAAGGCAAAATAGGAAAAATATATCTTCTCTAAACTTAGCTTTTCTTGAGAAACTTTAGTTATTTCTGTACTTAAAAGTTCTTTACTTCTTCTTCTATACTTAAAGATTCTTAACTTCTTATATACTTAAAGATTCTTAGCTTCTTCTTCTGTACACTATAAGCGTACGGTTCTGCACTTAAATAAGCACATTATCTTACGAGTTACTTCACACACTCAGAAGGCCCGTAGGCCCTTAAGCACGGTTTAAAACCATGTGCCCTCTACACCATACACATGGCAAGGCTGGTCACTAACTGACAATAATGTTTAGTCAGAGCTGTTAGAAATGGCAAGAATATACCAATTCAATTCTACTTATGGGGGTTATAGGAACCTCCCATAGATTTTGCATTGTCATCAAAGTAAAATATTTATGAATCTTATATAACTATGAAATGGCTCTTACAGTTTCTTTGAAACAAGTCTATTGCATATTATTAGTTGAAATCCTACAACTCTTTATTTTTGAGTAAAATTGCAGTTATGAATTTCTACCAGGGCAAACCAGTTGACTGCACCTTTATTTTGTTTATACAGTATTATTTTCAGGCAGATATTTTTATTTTCATTCAACAAACCTCCAGCATAATGTAGACTGTGGGAGGGCACTCCTATAACATCCTTGAATCCAAATAAGGGGAAGGGTAACAGAACATGGAAAGCATAAATACAACAAAATTGTGGAACATAACTAATTGTGAATTTCCCATTGGGATTAATAAAGTATCTATCTATCTATCTATCTATCTATCTATCTATCTATCTATCTATCTATCTATCTATCTATCTATCTATCTATCTATCTATCTATCTATCTATCTATCTATCTATCTAAAGACCTAACAACATAATGTGGCTTAACAATATGGGTAATGAGCTCTACATGTGTGATTTCCCTGCTCAACTACCAAAAATTTGACAACAACATTATGACCTTTGTTTTGTCTGGCTAACAATTCACCCAAGCTCAATATTGACTCCATGGGGGCTTTCAAGACCTGGCAAGTTAGCATATGTATTCATTTCCAGTGCAGAAGCCCTGACCTTAGTGAACTGGGTTAAGACCAACTTAAAGTCCCAAAAAGCAGATCAGGAGCTTCACCGATATGGCCTTGCCCCAAGCATCAGGCACCCAACTGCTGCTTGTAGTCTTTGGCTCACTCCGGCCCAAAAACAGGGAGCTGGATTTTAAAGTTCAAAATGCAATAAAAGACTCAAAATATACCAAAATGCCCTACAATGGAGAGGATAACCATAAACTTCTGACTTGCTGAAACAATCCAAACAAAAATATCTTTCTAAATGAAGAATTTATTAAGTCAGAAGGCAAAAATAAGAAATACAATAATTTTGCCTAAAAGGCAATCCAGATCCAACAAGTCCCAATACACAAACCAGAAACCAGGGCCCCAAATCCAAAACAAAATCAACAAAAAAGCAGAATATCTAAAGAAGAGGAAATACTTTTGAACTCCAAACAACACTTTTGAACAATGTGAGGGAAGCTGTCTCACCCACCAGAGTGTAAAGTTGGAGGATGGTCCCTCAGATGTGACATCATGGTGGCTCCACCTCTTGGGGCACCAACCACAGAACACAAAGAATATATACAGTATAAACTTGAAGTTACAGTACATGCAATCCAAATGATAAACTAACATTATAGAAATGACATATAAACATGAAAAATAGTCATTCAAAAATAACAAAATGAGAAATATATAAATATATATATATATATATAAATAAAAATAAATATATTATAAATATATATATATATATGAGCGGGTCCAGATGGAGTATCGCCACGAATGCTGAAGGTCTGTGCATCGGAGCTGGGGGGTCCTCTACAGCACATCTTCAACCTGAGCCTGGAACAGGGGAGAGTCCCGAGGCTTTGGAAAACATCTTGCATCACCCCAGTCCCAAAGGTATCACGTCCTAGTGAGCTGAATGACTTCCGGCCTGTTGCTCTGACATCACATGTGATGAAGGCCATGGAGAGGCTGCTGCTTCACCACCTGAGGCCACAGGTTCAACACGCCCTCGACCCTCTGCAGTTTGCATATCATGAGAAGGTGGGAGCAGAGGATACCATCATCTATATGCTACACCAATCCCTCTCCCACTTGGACAGAGGCAGTGGTGCTGTAAGAATTATGTTTCTAGACTTCTCTAGCGCCTTCAACACAATCCAACCTCTGCTCCTTAGGGACAAGCTGACAGAGATGGGAGTAGATTCATACCTCGTGGCATGGATCGTGGACTATCTTAAAGACAGACCTCAGTATGTGCGTCTCGGGAACTGCACGTCTGACATTGTGGTCAGCAACACAGGAGTGCCACAGGGGACTGTACTTTCTCCGGTCCTGTTCAGCCTATATACATCGGACTTCCAATACAACTCGGAGTCCTGCCATGTGCAAAAGTTTGCTGACGACACTGCTATCGTGGGCTGCATCAGGAATGGGCAGGAGGAGGAGTATAGGGACCTAATCAAGGACTTTGTTAAATGGTGCGACTCAAACCACCTACACCTGAACACCAGCAAAACCAAGGAGCTGGTGGTGGATTTTAGGAGGCCCAGACCCTTCATGGACCCCGTGATCATCAGAGGTGACTGTGTGCAGATGGTGCAGACCTATAAATACCTGGGAGTGCAGCTGGATGATAAATTAGACTGGACTGCCAATACTGATGCTCTGTGTAAGAAAGGTCATAGCCGGTTATACTTCCTTAGAAGGCTGGCGTCCTTCAACATCTGCAGTAAGATGCTGCCGATGTTCTATCAGGCGGTTGTGGCGAGCGCCCTCTTCTACGCAGTGGTGTGCTGGGGAGGCAGCATTAAGAAGAAGGACGCCTCACGCCTGGACAAACTGGTGAGGAAGGCAGGCTCTATTGTTGGCATGGAGCTGGACAGCTTGACATCTGTGGCAGAGCGACGGGCGCTCAGCAGTGTCATCTCCAGACAGAAGAGCAGCTTCAGCGAGAGAGTGCTGTCACTGTCCTGCTCCACTGACAGACTGAGAAGATTGTTCCTCCCCCAAACTATGTGACTCTTCAATTCCACCCAGGGGGGTAAACATTAACGTTATTGTCAGTTTTTACCTGCATTGTTATCAATCTTTAATTTTATATTGTTTTTTGTATCAGTATGCTGCTGCTGGAGTATGTGAATTTCCCCTTGGGATTAATAAAGTATCTATCTATCTATCTATCTATCTATCTATCTATCTATCTATCTATCTATCTATCTATCTATCTATCTATCTATCTATCTATCTATCTATCTATCTATCTATCTATCTATCTATCTAAAAGAGGAATGAACCCTGGGTGAAACAGCACTGATTACCATTTACAGGAAACCAGATAAACTGTCCTCCCTAATAATTGAGATGAATCAGACACACTGCTTTCATGTGATTTGGAGGACTCCTAATATTTTAATGAGAATTCCTACTGCCTTTAACTATCTGGCTTAGAGTCTTGCAAGGCACTGGGTTTGTCTTTTAGCACCCCGTGGTGGTTAAAAATAGATCTGCTACCTGCATTTCTTTTACAATGGTGTGTTTTAAAAGCTGCTGCAGGAAAAACGATACAGTTACGTACTGTATACATCTCTAGTGCATGAGAAGGGGAACACTGACTTCTTTGCTTTAAAATTGTAAATACTACAACAATTGAACATTGACAACTGCCATGTTCTATTCATTGACCTATTTCCTGTGCATTCAAGAAACTTAGCAAATACACATTGTTGTTGCAAAACAAATTCTTGAAGAAGAAAATCAGTTGTTAATTGAAGCACTTTAGTACTGCTACATTTTAACTTTTCATTTGCCTGAATTAATGTAGTTCTATTTGTACATGCTGTTACAGCTTAGATGTTTAAATAAAAAAAAAACATTTATTTAAAAAACAGCTCTGTGAAAGTCTCAAAAGTTATAAAAACATTTTCGTACCCAACTTGCTTACTGACAAAGTGAAGGGGAAACTTTAAATTCAAGGAAATTGGTTTCACTCAGATAAACTCAGTCAGTTCCAGTCAGACAATTTTGTTCTCACTTTTTGCTCGATATTAACTTGCTTTTTTGAAAGAAAAAGGAAGGATGATTCTATTTATGAATTTCCTCTTTGTTTGAAAACAGTACAAACGATTCAGATTACCCATGAGATTAAATTTATGTATTCAGGAAGTGTGCCTGTGATCAGTCAACTTCTAAAAACTGAATCTGTGCTGAAATGCTAGGCTCAGAGGCTGTTTGCTGTAAGTACAGATGTCATTTGTTATTTAAAAAATATTACATTTATAATATTGAATCTTTACACTTACAATGCTGATGGAGTTTTGTGCAATTATTATTCTGATGTCTTCTTCATGCTAGCATTAACAAGTTTTGATTTACATATTTGCTCAGTTTTCCACAAATGACTAATGAAATTAATCATCATGGGCATAATTATTCATCCATCCTTTTTAATGTATGTCTAATTCTATTCAAAGGTGTGGGGGCCTAGAGTCTTTCCAAACAGTACAGATACAACCTTTGCAGGACACATTCACCAACACACCCACAGTGGGGCAGTTTAGAGGTTTCCAATTAATCTAACATGCATATGGGAAGAAAACCAGCACAGAAATGTTTCCTGAGACTGTGAGACAGCATTGCTGACTTTTGTGCTACTGTTGTGTACATGTAAAAACTATTTGTAAATAAAATGTAATTAATGTTAGTAGACAGTAAGAATAAAAAATTAAACATGCAAAACAGGAATTAAACTTCTCGTGCAATTAAGGAATTTCAGTTTCCATTAGTAACTTGCTTGGGCAGTTGGTTCTTGAGTTCTTGAAAATTCTTTGCTAGTTGTAGTAATCATACTGCGAAGACATGTGATATTCTATATGGTGTTCCATAAGGATTTATCCTCGGTCCGCTGCTCTTTTCTATCTACATGATTCCATTAGGTCAGATTATCTCAAGGCATTACATGAGCTACCATAGCTATGTTGATGACACACAACTGTATTTATCAATAGCACCTGATGACCCCGACTCTCTTGGTTCACTGACCCAATGTCTTACTTGTGTTTCTGAGTGGATGAGTAGTAAGAGAAAACAAAAATCTTAGTTATTGGCAAAAATGGATATAGTGAGAGTTTTAGAAATAAACTTGATCCATTAAGCTGAAAAGTCAAGACGCAGGTAAAGAATTAGGGGCAATTATTGACTCTGACCTAATTTTTAAATCACATATTAATCAGATTTCCAGGACAGCATTTTTTCACTTAAGGAATAGAGCAAAGGGTAGATCCCTTATAACTTTGCAAAATGCTGAAAAATTAGTTCACACTTTTGTTTTTAGTCAATTAGATTACTGTAGTGCACTCCTTACAGGACTACTCAAGAAAAACATCAAATGGTTCCAACTAGTGCAGAACGCAGCTGCCAGAATCTTAACTAGGAAAAAAAAATATGAAGACATCTCTCCAGTTTTGATGTCATTACAATGGTTACCCGTGCCATTCAGAATTGACTTTAAAATACTGCTTATGGTTTACAAAGCCTTAAATATCTGAATATTAATCCTATATTTTGGCATGCCTGTCACCTTACACTCCAAAGCGTAAGCTTAGATCTTCAAATGAATGTCTGCTTGTAATTCCAAGAGCTAAACTTAAAAGAAGTGGTGAGGCAGCCTTCTGTTGTTATGCACCTAAAATATGGAATAGCCTATCGATTGAAATTCGCCAGGCTAATATGGTGGAGCACTTTAATAAACTACTAAAAACCCATTATTTTAACATTCCTTTCTCATAGCTACATTTTAGTGTATGCCTGTTAAACTATATGTGCATTGAATTATCATTTTCATCAAGGCTCTGAAGTCCATACTAATTCCTTTCTCTGCTGTTCTTTTTCCATTTTTTCTGTGTTGGTGATCTGCACCACCACCACCTGATCAAAGCACCGTAATGTTCATTGGTGGATTGAAGGCAGTATGTCCACATGACCATCATCATCTAATTCTTTCACATGAAGCTTGAAAACCACGAGGACTGATTGAGATTTATGTTAGGTAGAATGCCCAGTGGGTTCTGGGTGGTCTTGTGGCCTCGGAACCCCTGCAGATTTTGTTTTTTTTTTCTTCTTTTTTTTAATTTTATCTGTCCTCCTGGTCATCTGACCTTACTTCATTCTTTGTTACTTAGTATTGCCTAATTTTATTTTTCATGTAAACTTTTCTTTCTTCATCTTGTAAAGCACTTTGGGCTACACCATTTGTATGAAAATGTGCTATATAAATAAATGTTGTTGTTGTTAATTTGTAGCTAATACTGAGTTAGAATGTAATTCCAATTGGTCTTCCCTTATTAAACTGGAGAATTCAATTAAACATGTTCCTGTTATTCTGGTAAAAACAATCATAATATGTGGAAATAGTTACTAAAATAAGTGTTTAAGTTAGTTAAGTTTAGTTAAGATAAAATGTAATTAGCAAATAAATGTATTTAGAGACTTGAAGGGTGCAAATCACACAGTAACGTGTCACATGCATGAGCATAGTTTGTCCCTTCCAGAGTTTTAAATAATGGGTACACAGGGGAAGGAATTAATTGCTGCTCATCAGACCTAACAACTCTTCATTTCTGCCCTCAGCCTGGAAGACCTTGACCAACCTGGTGGGCAGTGATATTATCTGAAACTTCCTCAATTCCACCTCTTCTGGTCTTTCCACCATTTAATGACACTGTTCTAATTCACCATGGTCAGTTGTGATCAGCTCAGGAATCAGACACACATGTGTGGATCAGCCATGAGTGCTATTTTTTGTGTGAAATTAAACCAAAACTCAACACTACATTATTAAAAGGGAAAGCTACTTTTTGATTTCCTACTCTCCTCATTCTGAAGATTAAACATGACAGTTATGAAGCCACATCACTGTAAATTTAAACAGTTTGCTTACATTGCATTTGTATGCTTTTGGACTGATTATTCACCAGATTGTGTTTGTTCAAATTGTTCAACTGGTAAATTGGCAGGGTTGTGGTGGTATGGGATAGGAACACAAAAGAAAGCTACTGTGGTCAAATCTCCTTGCATCCTTTGCCCTTTTTATAGACATTAGAGAGTAGATGAGCCTGTCTCTCTCTGCCTTTATTACCTCTCTTTTCTGGGGCATAAGATGTTCTTTAGGCATCTTTGTCCTGAGCCATCTTCTCCAGACTGCCCCCAAGTGTACCCCATCCTCTTAGCATCTGCCTCCATGTCATGCCATCAAGAGTTTTTCTTTTCCTCTTTCCCTGGGGGCTCTGGGTAATGGCTTGTTTGGTGGTGCTAGAAGCTGGTTTGAGGATGGCCTATTCACCTCCATTGTTGCTGGAGGATTCCTTCCTTCACTGGAACAGCTCTTAGTTGCTGATGGTATCACGCTAGTGTATCTGGAGAATTTTTTTCAGACAAGTGTTGATAAACATCTGGATTTTATTATTGTTGGTAGTTGTATTCCTCCATATCTTTGCTCTAATAAGGAGAACTGACTTCATGTTGATATTGAACAGTCTAATCTTAACTGTGATAGACAGGTGCCTGGAGCCTTAAATGTTCCTTAGTTATAGAAAAAACGCCCTTACCTTGCCACATCTAGTGTCTACATTTGCTACCAAGGTAGGCAAAGCTTTCCTCCTCCTCCTCCTCTAGCAGTTGAGTAGAAACAAGTAAACTCTTATATCGTAAAGTTGGACAAAGAAAGGACCAAAGCTCCACACATTTCTTAAATTTCAAGTCGCTCCCAGGAAAAGTAACATACAATTTCAAAATTATAACATATTTTTGCCATCTGTGTGTGTCACGTCATTGCTGATCCTGATTGATTCCTCTGCCTAATGTCTCTTTCGTGTTTCCAATCAGAACTCAGTATTGCTAATGAACTTTAACATGTCATAAACTTTCCCTCTATTCATATCTTTAACACAAGCATACAGATTCAGTAGAGTTTCAGTGGAGTTTCTTTACATCATGACTGAAAGAAACAGTTTAGATGGTAATCAAGGTAATTCAGGAAATGTGCCTTTCAAGGTTAATATTTTCATTAAGACTTATTATAAAATAGTGTGCCTGTGAGTCTGGTGAGTGTCTTATGGGAACCTACATGAAGGAACATGATGAGGAAGGAATAGTGTTTGCATTGTTTCTTTGTTCAAAACTACCATTTCTATCTACAGTCAACTGGAAGTCCCATCTGTTCCTGAGTTGCTAAACTCTACTCCTTCTGGTCAGGCTACAAGACCACCAAAGGCCAGAAGACAGTCATCAGTTGACCACAAGACATCCTTCAGCATTATGGGATAGCAACTGAGGAAGATATAACATCCTTTCATTTTTTTTGCATCAAACCTTTTTTGTGACAATTCATTTCACCTTTAAGTGGGCTTTCCAAGTTCGTACCCAAAGTCTACTCATGAATTTTGTTTTTTTTTTGACTAATGCATTTCTAAATCAGCTCATATTATATACTTACAGAGGTACTTTCCACTGACTGTTTCATAAATGAACATCAAAGTGTTATTTTAATGAGAAAAATGTTAGAAGGTTAAATTCACTATTAATAGCAATGTGCGCTAATGGATATTCACAAAACACTCTGGCTATAGTTGTCAGTTATTATTATACTTAAAATGAATATTTTCTAGTATTCTGGTAGTTTTGACTCACATGCCCATGCTAAAAAGGTGATAGAGGTTTAGCTTAATCATTGTTACCTATAGGGAAAAATTAAAATGTGTGGAACTAGACCCAGACACAGACAAGGCAGACATGTTTTAATCACCACCACACGTTTATTTACACAACTATTATTTACAAAGTCTTTAAGTGCTCCACAAACCCCAATCTCCCCCAAAGTCCAGGCCAACCACACTTTGCCTTCTTTGGACCGCCTCCTTCTCTCTTTCTCTCTGACCTCATCCTGCTTCCACCCAACTCCAGCCTCGAAAGAAGGGAGGCGGCCCCTTTTATCCATACCCGGATGTGCTCTAGATGTGCACCGGCAATCTTCCACCCGACACGCCCCAGTGTGGTGGAAGTGCCGGCTGTCTCCCCGGAAGCACTCCGGGTGTTCCCTCTCTTCTTCCCCCCAGCACTTCCTGGTGAGGCGGAAGTGCTGGGGTCCAGGGTCCATCAGGCACGGGGACGCCCCCTGGCGGTGACTGCGGGCCCCTACAGGGTTGAGCTTCTAAGCCCTGTACCTGTGGCCAACAATACAACCAGGGCGGTCGCCTCCTCATGGTCTGGAGGAGGCATGTCTCTCCCGTGCCACAAGTGAAAATTGCAAAATGCTGTAAATCCCAAAATCTTTACCAAATTAACAAAACTCAAACCCTCCTTATCTGCAAGCAGGTTTATCTTTACATTTTAATGGTGGTTCAAAAGTCCTGTCACTGCCAGAAATAATCTTCCTCTGTTGGGCCCTTCAGCAAGGTCCTTAACCTAAAAATTGCTCCAGGGGTGTTGTACAATAGCTGACCCTGTGCTCTGACCTTCAACGTTTGTGCAAAAAGAACATGTCCTATTGGGGATTACGTTAAATTGGTTAGTCTTGCTTTCTTATGCTTTCATGAATCTGGGCACACTATTTAGCTAGATCATTTTTGTAATCATTATTACTACCTGCCTGAAGAAGGGGCGTCAGTTGCCTCAAAAGCTTACACATTGTAATTGGTTCAGTTAGCCAATAAAAGGTTTAATTTTGCTTGAGTTCGCATTGCATCCATAATGGTTAACATGGTACAACACCCTACTACTGTTAAAAACCAGAAGCTGATTTTACATAAAAACAATACTTCCTTCATATATCAATTGTGCAGAAATGAAAAAAGGAGTGAGGGAGAAGGAATTTGTGACAAGTTGGAATTGATGAAAATTCATTGTGAGCCTGGTCTTCATTTTTATAGAACAATGTAACAATACTTCATTCTTAATTTAATCTGATAACTGTGTATATTATTTTGATAATATATTTTGCCTGCAATAATCTTTTTATCTCTGCACTGTAAATCAGTTATTTAAAAACAATATTTCAGAAGTTTTCAGCAGATTTTTTTTACCACATTTACTATTGTTATTTTTCAAAACAAATTACAAACACCAAAGGAAAAGACAAGTAAAATGTTTAGGACACAAGAAATCAACAGAAAAATATACCCAGGTAATAATTATCTAACCTGCAATGTCCACTTCTTTCCTAAATTCCATTTGTTGGCCGAGTCACAGTGAAGAAGTTTAGGAGGTCATCACCAGAAGCTCATTGTGCCTTTTACAGTTTTGGCAGAGCCATGTTTGTGTGATCTTCAAGGTTTGATTTTGGAAAGCATGTTATTAAACATGGGAACACGGTGGCGCAGTGCTTGTTCATGTCTCACGCAAGAGGCTTGCTGCGCCATGCGCGACCTTCAATGAAATAATTTATCACAGCAGTACTGTCTCTTTCAAACGTACTAACCTCCAATTCCTGTCCTTACTTTTCTTTCTCCAAAAACCCAATCGCCACACAATCAGCTATGTAATAGACGTGAAGCCATTTGTAAGCTTAGAACACAGATTCTTCAAAACTTTTAAGGAACATTGAAATATCTTCGTAGTACATGTTTAATTATTCTATCCGTCTATCCTTTCAGTGTCGCGTCACTGCAAGAATACAACGCAATGCAGGAACAATCCCTGAACTAGCTAGCGCTGCGGCACCGTGTCCTCACATGTTTAATTATTAACAATACAGATTATTTAAATGTAGTTAAAGTTTTATCTGTATAATATAATCAACATATTTTGCTGCATTTCATCTTAAAAATGATATCGTCATCATATGTAAATACACGCTTTATAAAGTGACGCAGGTTGTGCAATATTATAACTGTACTGCAAGTGTACAGTGAGGTAATTGTACTTATAAGTACAAACAGTTCTACAAGGAGCACTTGATGGACTGATTGAGTGCGTTTATAGTTCTTGTGATGAAACTTTTTCTAAACTGCGAAGTCCGTACAGGGAAGTCTCTGAAGCATTTTGCCGTGGCTAAGGCAGTGTCTGCTTTATGCTGTGTACCGATAATTCTCTTTCCGATCAGCTGCTGCTGTGATTCCACGCTCAGATACAGTGATATAAATACTCCGAGTGGTGCAGTGAGAGTAATATGGAAAAAGATGATCTGCTGTGGCAACCCTTAACGGGAGCAGCTGAAAGAAGAAGAAGATGCAATGAGAGTTACAACGCTAAAGCAGTTATGGTATTTGGAATACTATGGCTATTCCCTGGACCATTATATTGCTGCAGGTTAATTACAATCAGATGCATTACACTAATAAACAATATGCAGTTACTTTCAGTTTATTTATAAAGCCGCGTCAGGAATGTGGATCTAAGAAAGAAAGGGTGACCACACAGGAACAGTAGCATTGCTTTGATGCTGGGTGCCTCCAGTCTGCAAAACCGAGCGTAGAAATTGCGTACGCCAAGGTATGAGGTACTGTGGAAATGTGCGTGGCTTTACACCAAGTTTAGGTTTTATACATCGCGATTTGAGCATGGAAACGTTTGTACGCAACATTTCTGTGTGTACGTACCGTTTATACATGAGGCCCCAGATGTGTGACACATGTGACGTCATTGGCATGACGATATAAAAAGTCAGCACCATGCACTTCCTGGTCAACCAAGATTGCAGATAGATCCTGGAAAGAGAGCACACAAAATATGATGGTTAGTGTTTCCTGGAAAAGAGCTGTTGGCTGCGTAATTCAACTTCAATTTAGAATTTTTGTGTTGGGCTTCACCACAGATTGTTTTGACTTCCTGAATACAGGCTTTGCTTAAAAGTTCAATTAACATTTCCTCTTGTTCTTAGTTATCCTTTGCTAGTAACATTTCATTGGCAGAATAAGGTCACTGGAGCTATGAGACAGCAGCTCTTTTCATTGTGAAACATTCCTACCAGAAGCATACTATTCATTTTTAGAACCAACTCTTTCCATTACAGTGACTTGGACAGTGGGACAGACCCAGGAGAATCAAGTAGAAAGCAAGCTGAACATTACAAGGAAATAAAATTAGATTTGTTACAGATCCTTTACATTGTCACACATGTGAGCACGGGAGGCAGCTGAATGGCTTAAATAAGTATAATGGTACGCCGGAACAGGGAGTGACATTGTACACTAACATCTTCTCTCTTTCCTCCTCTGCAGACCCACGGAGGGAAATCCAACCTGATTGTCCTGACCTCATTTCCAGTTCCACACTCAAGAGACAAACCCCTTATGGTCATCTCGCTATATAAACACCATCTTGTTCACTATACTTCAGTTTTGTTTTGGACTTGCTCTGTAAAGATTGCTATATTGCATAATTTTTTGCATTTTTTTTAAGTATACAGGGTGGACACCCCAAACTTTAATATTTCTACTAATAACAATAAACTATATAGTTTATTAATGCCTGCAGTGATGAGATAAGAAATTTATCCTGAGTTTCATAGATTGCTTCTGAAGCATAGTTATTTTTTTGAGATGTGTTCTGTTGTCATGATTTGCTTCCAAATAAATTATAATAAATAAAAAAAAAAATTAATTAATTAAAAATAAAAAGAAATGTCAACATTTTTTGATTACTAATAACATATCCTTTCATCATCTAACTCACTTACGTAATTGATGGTTATGAGCATTGTGTACAAGGTGGGAACAAGCCCTGGATTGGATTCCAATTTATCACAGGACAAACTCTTGGAACCATCTAAAGTTCACTCATGCCAGGTCAATTTTTGACATATTAGGAAAACTGATTTACCTAGAGAAAAAGCTACACAGACATGAGACAAGAAATCAGTGCCTGGGCTGGCATTTGAGCTCAGGGCTTTGGAGATTTGAGGCCGTAACACAAACCACTGCATCACAGAGCACAAACGATCGTCATATTCAGCAATGTATGACCACGTTTGTCAAGATGAATTCAAGTAGTCCTGAAAGTATATTAGTGCACAGTGTACAAAATGTAAATAAAACTTAATTGACATCATAATTCTGCAACCTGTTCAAATAAAAGTAAATGATAACTTTAAACTAAGATTGTTTTTTTCTTTTTAATGTCAAATTATTTTAAAAAACAAGAATTAGATCTAACAAGAAATTAAAAGTAAAATTTCTTATTTATTGTGCAATCACTCTGATTTAGTGCCATGTTTCTTACACTTAATGTACATTTAAAATCCTACTGAGAAATAAATCAGTTATTCCTAGGATAATTTCAACAAAATTAATTGTTAGTCTATTCACATATGCTTCCATGCCCTGCCATATACTGGTGTAAAATTTGATTTAAAAAAAACACACACACAAAACATATACATTAAAAAGATAAACCCCTTGTGCTATACGTTCAAGCAGGATTAAGCTGCCAGTGTGCCACCCAACATGTCACTCCACTTGCATTCAGCTCATAATGAGAGTTATTGCATGTTCCTCAGCTAAAGTCCCCTCTTCTGTATTAGTGCTTACATGCTGCCACCCATCTACCTTCTTCTGGTTATGACACCAGTGTGATGGGGTTTCTTTCAGATAACTACCAAAATTTGAACCTTACACTAACAGTAACTGCAACAGAGTGAAAGAAGCAAACAAACAGTTTTATTGCTAATTCTGTGACATCATTGTGTGTCATTTTTGTGTTTGTTTCTTCATGGTTGCCATTTGTTATGATCTGGGTTTATTTTTATTTTTCCCAACCCTCTTTCAAGTTATCTCTGTTCCTTTTACTTCCCAAAATGGGCTTTTGAAGCATGTTTAATTTAATTTTACCAATTATTTTTGTGAAAGAAATATACTTAATGAAGTTGAAATATTTGTATGTCTTTCATGGCACCATCTTTGTTTTGATAAGGTGGAGCCATTTTTGTCATTGTTACTTTCCTTTAAAAATGTCAAAAAATTACCCAAAACGTTACTGTTTGTGTTTTTGCTTTGACTTTATAGTAAAAAATAACTCTGCGCTTTGAATTTTTGAACTGTAGCTTAGGTTTTTGGTCTTGACACTATTTAGATCTAACTCTTTGCTTTCAAACTTGGCTAGGGTTTTCAAGTTATGTCCAATATTCTGGTCCCTTTTTTTTCTTAAAATTGCCCCTGGGGGCAGTACAATTACACTTTTGTGTTTCTACATTACTTAGAAGCCCCATTTTGTGTGTCTGGTCTATGACGCTGTGTACTTTCTAGACATGTAATGCACATGTCTTGTGATCTGTGACATCAAGGCAACCATGACTAACTATGTGACTTTTTGCCTTAAGTAGAGATCTGAAATATTTTAGAAAAGACTGCAAAAAAAAACAAAACAAAAAAAATTAAAGAAAGACTTTTTAGGGTTTTGAACTTTTGTCTGGCTTTTTCCTTCTGGCTTTACTTTTGATGCTTTGACTATTGTTTATTCCTAGGTCTCAGCATTCTGATGGCAAACTCAAAGGCTTGTTGGCATTTCCGTCACCCCAATTCAATCAATTACAAACATAATAAGGTTATGGAACTGTAAGGTGGTGGGACTGTTATATGACTTTCGTCTTACACTCTTTACTCTTATGACTTGCTGTTATTGTATAACATTACTGGACCAAAGCATCAAAATTACAGAATTTGATTTTAAACGCCTCCCTGCTGTAAGACAGTTCCATGCTGGAGTTCATAGTTACAGTATGACTATGAAGTAACTGGCCTTATCAAAGACTGAAGAAAGATCAGCTTACGGAATATTGCATTAGCTTATAATGATACTTTGACTTCAGACCCTTGGACTGAAGCACATGTCAGTTTGTATTCAAATCGAGAATATGCTGATTACTGATAGAGTCTCCATCACTGAATTTTGTCCTCACTTTGTCCACAATTCAAAAACTTTCTGAAGGTGCAGAAATAACAGGATTAATTTTAGAGGCTGCCCTAAAGCAAACTGCTTCCATGCCATCATTCAAACTCATGACGTTGTCCTAACTCACTAATTGTGAACAGAAAGTGCTCATCTAGCTTAAAACGCTAACATTCCTTTTGACTGGCAGGCTGCTAATGCATTTGACTACAGGGGGTTGTTACACAGAAATTATTAGGAGTAAATCTAATATACAAGCATGTAGAAATCCACTCAGTGGACAAAGTGTTTGCATTTCCTGTATTACATTCAATAAATACATTATTAGTTTGTCAAGTAATTAGTATATTGTGCCTTTCCCACCACTATGTAATGAAAACATATATATTTTATTCAATACAGTATGTTACCCACTTGTAAAAAAAGTTTTAAATTTGTAAGAATGATTACATCTTAGTTAGGTGTAGTTTAATTATTTACCCAGGAAATACCACAAAAGGTTTAGTATAAGTCAGGAATAACATCCTAATTGGAATTTTACAACAATTTACAAGAATATGTTACAAAGTACAACAAACATATACTATAACCTTTGGAGTTTACTGCAAACATGTTGACACTGTAGTATACCACACCATTAGCTTGCAAATTATATAAGTAAAATAAAAACATATACCAGTCAGTAAAAAAAGAGATCAGGATAATGAGCAGTCCCACGGCTACCAGTTTAAAAGCTTACTGAACTGGGCAGACACTAGGGATGCAATGTTGAGGAGAACATAAATTAACAAATCTTTCTGATGCTTTTCGCTGTGGAGTGAGGAAGACAGTTGTAGTTTTTTTCAAGGAGGAAGGCATGTCTTGGGAATATACCTATAACAAACAAGAAAGATGAACACATAAGCAAATAAAGAAGTTTTTGTGGAGTATGATTTATGTGGTTATATAATGCATAATGTTTACAAGAGTGGACCCTGCTTTTTAAGTAAGCCACTTACATAATATAAAGAATGTAATGACTATATTTATTACATTTATGTTGTTTCAAAAGGCGGCCTGTGAAAACTTACTGATAAACTACAGAGTACATTCAAGATAAAAAAAATCAATAGTAAAAGATGCGTAAGTAAAGATTTATGTTTCAGCACTTATTTTTGCAGGTTGGACGTTCATGTATGGAGCTGTACTTCCTAGTGTCTCCAGCAGATGGCAGACTCATCATTACAAACATCTGTGAAATTCAAATGTTAGCCAATATGATTATTGGAATGTTGCTACAGTAATTCAAAACATTTTTTTGTTAGCTTGTCTTATGGATGGCTATTTTTTGTGAGCAAACAGTGGCAGTTGCGTCATTTCTCTTTTAGTGACAGCCTGCTTTAAGAAAACAAGGTGTACTAAGACAGAAAAAATGTTATTACAGTTGTATGGGATATCATCAAGATTGCTGTTTAATATTCTTTATTAAGAGACCCAGTAGTGTGATAGAGAGCATAATGTTTTGCAAATTGTGTTTATAAAATCTTAAAATATTCACTACAAAAATGATGAAAGTGGCATGTAGTATACAGAATGCTTCTCAGCCTGGGCTTTTAAAACAAGATTCATTGTTCAATCTTATGCTACAGCATATTATTTAATTATGCATAGTGTAACTTGTTTTCCCAAGGTGCTTTCTACTGAATTATTGCTTACTTTGTAAAATATCTTGTGATAATGATCATTGTGAATAGCGCTACATGAAATTCATTATATTTGACTGATTTATGAGATTTGCCCATGTGATTTAAGATTGTTCCCATGCAGTCTACATGTCTCTACAGTTCCTCATTAATGACATGCAGTGTTCCCCTATCAACTAGTCAATCAATGAAGTCCAAAAAAAATGAACAAACTCTCTGCTTTGTTGTCTTAAGCCCCTCCCTGTTATGCAGAATATCAAAGGTTCAGTTTCACAGTTAAATTCAGATGACTTCCTTGTATACAGTATGCTGCACTTGTGTTACACAATAATAATAATAATAATTGTACCTTTATTAAATTTTCTTCACCTACTTATTCCAGTACAGGGTAACAGGGAAATAAAGACTATCCCAATAACACTGGGTGCAAGGCTGGACTAAAACCTAGATGGAATGACAGCACATTGCAGGGCACATCCTCACATCCACACAGGCGCTGTTTACAGGTCCTGATTGACCTAACCAGAGCATCTTTGGAAGGACCTGAAGAAAGTTTGACCAGACATGAAAGAACCTGAAAAATACCGACACAGACAAGTGCCTGGGCCAGGACTTGGAGCTATGAAAGGGTAGTGCAAAACATTGCACCAGCATGCTATCCTAAAAATGATATTGTTGTTATGATTGCTGATTTTATTGTTACTGCTTTGTACCTAAAAAAGCCATGTCTAATTTATCAAAGTCCCAAAGGAAATACGAAAAATGCCAGTTTTCCTTATTTTTATGCAACAGGAACCAGCTGCAGGAGTAGGGCATGGGGAATTACAATTACAAAGCTATCATTCATTGAAACTGTGTTGTATATAGCTCCATTCACAGCCAACACCATTGTAAGGCCATTTACCAAACAAACTAGAATGCAAAACAAAGCAGAACATGATAACAAGGTAGATTTAAAGAGCATTAAACAGTCCAAGGTGTTTGAAAATGTATACACAATTAATATGATAAATTTTAAATAACTCCATTAATATTAACCAAACATTGACCTTTGTTGAATTAAGCAAAGGGCAGTGCATGTTTTAATAAGCTTAAAGTTCACATTACATAGCAGTGTGTAGGGCAACGCTGTAGTCCATAGTAACAGAGGTAATAGTTGTGGTACAGTGATGACTGTTAACGGATAATCACTGCCACTCTACAATATGTTTGCTTGCTCTATTAATATATTAATACATTTTTTCAGACACCCTATATACATAGAAGAAGAGAACAGGAAACAGGTGCTATGATGCTGGTAAACGGCATTGATTTTTGCAAAAAATGTCTAAATAGCAAAGTGTCTAATAAAATAACTGAAGTAAGATTTTCTATTTAAACTAGGGGGCTCTGCCCCCTGCTTGCTTTGCTTGCCAACCCCTGGGTGGGCACTATGTGCTAGCCACTTCACAGATCTGTCGCTCATGGAAGTGGATATACAATTTAAACAGATTGTTATTTTCAATGAGAATTGTTACATGTGCATAATAGAACTAACTATTTTACATTACAGCGAGTAATTAACCATAGTAAAAAACAGTAAAACATAATAAATTGAAAGAAAATTATGTTTCAAGTTGCGTTAGAGGTATTCGTTGTGTTATACATTGTAGTTCTGTTTGGCTTTGAAATTAACACACAAATACTTTTTAAACTTACACATTTACTGTAAAACTTCAGTAAAAACAATTTTTTGAACGAACTTTTCGTCAATATCGCATTGAATTTTTATTCCATGTTTGGACTTACATCGTGACAGCACAACGTATAACAGCCCGTGAGTGAATATCGTTTCTTTCCCTCTAATAAATAAAATGACTTTTTCAAATGTTTGTCCCTGTGATTTGTTAATTGTCATAGCAAAAGCTATTCTAACAGGAAACGGTAAACATAGATATACTACATTACCTTTCTTGTCGTCCGTTCAAATTTTACATATCAGAATTGTTCGACCAATTTTGAATACAACTAATCTTGTCCTATTGTATAGCCCATCACTCAGACATAAATTACCTAATAACATTACGATACATCCTTCTTTCAACAGTAATTTAGCTGGTGGAAGGTTGTTAACGGTTGTAGATATTCTACGGGATATCGTAAGTTGATGTGTTCATTTTCCGCACCATCACCATCAACTGTTTCAGCATAGTCTATTGATACGCATTTAACCAATTTGCCTTTTTACCGGTCGACAATTTTCACATTAATTTGTTTGACTTCATTGTTTCTCTGTGCTAGGATTGCCCGTGTACTCTTTTCTGTTCTGTTGATAACCCTTCAGGATGAAATTCTTCAATATTTTTGGACATAATAAGTCTTCTTTTATTGGGAACTTAAAGTGAGAAAAACGTAAAAATTCATAAGAGTTGAGAGCGCAGGAACTGTGTCTGACAAAAGCATTCACACGAATGAGAGGTGAGATGACCGTGGTTGAAAATAGTTGAGAGGAGGTCAAGACTTGAAAAAGATCTCTTGGCAATAGTCTAGTCTCAAGATTTTATTTTATAATAGAGAGACATACTACACAAAATAAACTACTTGGCCGAACCTACTTGTATACTGTACTATACTATCATAATTTATAAATCAGCCATACTCATTATTTTATGAGCCTATCTAACAAGCAACAGAAACATTGTAACAGTATTAATGAAAAAATACAACTAAACTATATGTAAAATAACCGCCTTACCAACAGTTAGAGTGCTAGTCAGTATGGCTATACTAACAATAATTTATTTTTCATTTAATCTTGCTATTCTCTAGGAACCAAAGCTAATTCTTGAAGCATTAAGGTTAAAGTAAGACCAAGCCAGGAAGGGACAACAGTACATGCTAAACCGAAATCATACACACACTCACATCTTCTCATATTGGGACTAAGCCTTAACCTGCAATTGCTGAGCGCTTTAAGTAGTGAGAAAAGCACTATATAAATGCAAAGAATTATTATTATTATGGTTTTGGTTTAAACTGACCAAATTAAAACAACATGTGGGGCTTCTTTGGGCAATGGGAGAAAACTAGAATACCCAAAGGTAATCTGTGTGGCAGCCACACTAATTAGTACACCATACTAATAATTTTATATATAAACATCAGCTAGAAGCAGAGACATTTTATATGGTCCTATTGGTTGAACTGAAAGTCTACAGATTCATTCCTTAACTCTGCTTACATTGAGACTTACTGTAATCTGCCATACTCCAAATAATTGTAATCTATCCAAATCTTACAAGGCACTTTGGTTAAAGATGCCTGCCTAACACTAAATGTGACATTTTAAACCGAATGAGCAAAGAATCTCTCTAGGAAAGAACAAAAACACCATACACTTTAAATGCTGTTTGTTTCTAGTTTGAAGTCCTAACTGACTCCACTACTGTCCAGTAGTGGCCCCAAATTGAGCATAAGGGTTGAGCCTACCAGGGTACCACTGACAGCATGTACAAACATTTATGATATTGTGTAATTAAGTAGCATGTAATGCTTTTATAAACAGAGAAAAGCAATACAAATGTACAGAATGGTGAGGTTAGTATGCTAGTCCTGATGCCTACTAATGGCTGATAATCAGATTATACAGTATAATGTACAATAAGCACAGCTAAGTAATCAATGTAATTAAGCAGCTCACCTCAATGGATGCTCAAGACTTTTCCGGGTCATTGATGTTTTTCTGATGAACACTGGAAGCTTTCACTGGTGCTTTTCTTTCTCTTGGTGAGTGTCTACGGAGGACAGCTGCCACAATTTTGGAAACAGAAAAGAATACATACTAAATTAAGAACTTTTCTTTATTGTTGGCTTTCTTTATTATCCTAACAACTTTTTAGAAATTTTTAAACGTACTTAGGCAAAAATGATTGTGTCAGGATTTCTTAACTATGAATTGATACACCAACAAATGTTGATCTTAAAACAATAGGATAGAGAGACTGTAAATCTCTTTGGAGCCCATTTAAAATATATTACATAAATTTGCCTGTGGGTCGGGTCTTGCTGTATTTTTGCAAGTAAAGGTGGAGGCATATCCAGTTATTTATAACTGCTGTTATTCTAAAGTAATGGAATGATATGTATTACGAAATAAAATGACAAATGAGGAGGCTGAAAATTTTAAGAACAGACAACACATTAAATATTTCCAGAGTGTAATGGAACAACTTGAAGAGCAGATCTCAACCAACAAACTTTTCCATCCATCTGCCTAATACCAAGTCTTTGTAATCTATTTCAGAGTTACGGGGGCTGTCCCAGCAGCACTTGGTAAAATCCTGGAACAAGCCCTAGACTGGGAGCCAAAACATTGCAGAGTTCACTCACGCATGCAGTCTTACTAACCAATCTCAATTTACCATTTAACCAAGTTAAATGTTTAAGATGTGGGAATAAAACTGGAGTACCTCTAGAAAACGCTCTGTAAACAAACCAACAACATGCAAACTTCATACTGTTAGTGCATGAAGATTCAAAGTCAGAACTCTGGAGCTATGAGGTGGCCATGCTGGCCACTGTATTAACATCACATTTCACTTTGCTACATTGGGATTAATAAAGTATCTATCTATCTATCTATCTATCTATCTATCTATCTATCTATCTATCTATCTATCTATCTATCTATCTATCTATCTATCTATCTATCTATCTATCTATCTATCTATCTATCTATCTATCTAAAAGGACCTTGAGATGGAGTGCCTCCTTGTCTTTTGCCCCATGTTGATGGGATGTTGAAAAGAGAAGAAACAGAAATAATATAAATGATCCTAATTCATAAAGCATACATCTTGTTCATGGAATCAGTTCTCTACTTCTTTAAACTGTCAAGGTTGGCCAAATAACAATTAACCTTACTATTCTATTTACAGAATCTGAAAAATGAAAGGATGGCATACACAAAGAAAAATAATGTGCTTCAATTATTTTTAAGCAAAAACACAGAATTTGTGGATTGACTAAAATTATAAACCAACTCTTAAATATTTTAAATGTGTCAGATATCTACTGAGGAAACTGTGATTTATGTGGATAAAACACCAAAAGTATAGTTTGGTATATAAAAAGTAGCTTTAAACTAATATTACTCCTTATCTAAAATATGCCGTACATAAATTAAAAATGAAACTGATGCTGTGCTGAGTATAATGATTAACTGTAATGTGTCACTTCATGGGGTAGAACACGATCCATGCAGAAATGACTCAAAGCCAAATGGCTCAAGCAGACTTCAAGATAATTCATCAAAAAATTAATTTAATTATTAATCTGAGCTGAGTAAGTAAAAACGAAACATATATATTAAACAGTATACTCATACTGTATATACTGTATATATGGGAAACAAAAAGTACTGAAATAATACAAAGGTATATTGACATAAAGCCAAATGTGGATCAATAAGGTCCCTCGGGTCAGAAGCAATGGCTGAATATAAACAGTCCTGGGTGACTCAGACACACTCAATTACTGAGGCAGGGTATGAAGAGAAAAAGTCACCTTCTGATTATGATCATCTCTTAAAACACAAAGGCTCAACCCTGTTGCTCTATACTCTCTTGCAGTTCTTTCCTTACATAATTTTATTCTGTTTAATTTATCAAGCATCTTAAATAAGTATGATGTATGCCAGGAAAACATGATGCATGTTGTTAATTGTTAACAACAATGTGAAGCACTTTATAATTAAATATAATAGATGGCTTGCTAAATATAATAATATGAGCTATTAATAAGCACCATTATTAAATTGCCAGATAGTGTTATTTTTTATCTAAAGTATATTTGCATTTAGCATTAAAAACAAAGAACAGTAATACCTAAGTTTCAGGTCAAGGTGTTTTAACAAGCAAAAGACATGTTTTTTGATAGTGTCAAACTACAGTATAGCTAATCAAAATGTCAGGAGGCTAAAAAGCTGGAAATAACTCCTGACTTTTATTACATTTTTACTATTGCTGTGCCAGAAGATGGATAATTCAGAGTGGGTCGTAGTCTCCGAACTATGTACACATATCTACAGTGCGAACAAGACAGCCTTAAAGGATATAAAAACAACAATCTATGATATATGAGGGAAATCTTTCTCAAACACAATGTGACTTTATATTGTTCCAGCAGGAGAGCATTTATCACATCTTAATATAATCAATAGAATTAAAATGCTGCAGATGATTTAATTACTGTAAACGGGAAGTGAGTCGGTGTTCTCTTTTTTATCATCCCTCCCTCTATCCATTTTATAAGCCCTTTCATTCAATGACAGGATTTGAGAAGCGTGAATCTATCCTAGCAGTATTAGTCATAAGGAAGTAATCACTCCGGTCCATCACAGGATGCATTCACATGCACACATGCGCACACACACACTCTGACAGTGGACAAATTTAACACCGACAATCAACCTAAGGTCGGTAGGAAGTGAGAAGGACCCAACCCAGAGTATCTGGAGACAAACCACACAAGGAAGGAACGTGCAAACATCACAAAGCAACCAAATATTGTCACCAGGATTGTCACTAAATTTCAATTATTGCACAAAGCAGATATTTGCCTCCACATACACATTACAAATATCGATGTAAAGCTATGATTTACACAATTTCTTTTTTCACCCATCCATCAATTATCTGTATAAATAAATAAAAGGCAGCCCAATTAGTCTTGGTGCTACAATAGTAACACCCAATTAATAGTGCAATATACTGTACTTACATGTTAAAGGAGTGCACATTAAACAATAAACAACAAAACAGTATTGCATCAGGCTGTATAGGATTGAACTGATGGCCCATGCTATGTATGATTTTATAGGACAAATAAATTAGGTTGAATGGAGATATGGAAGATGTAGACATGAATCCAAAGCTGAAATTGTCCACACTGACTGCAGTAATAAAGAAGCTATTGACATGTTCATTGTACCCATTTTGTCAAATTAAGTAAGGCTAATTATTTCTCTGACCAGCTTAGCGGAGGCCTTTTATTATACAGGAGTGCAAAACCACATCAGCCACAATATTTTACATTTTTTTTCTACATTTTTACCACCTAATTGAGAAAAAAGTAAGATGGAATGTCTTTCAGTGAATTTCACCTACCATAGAGGAGAATTTTCTATTTAAAGCATAGCAGTTAAAGTTAATACTGATAAGAGTCTCAGTCACACAAACATGGCAGCTGCTGGCCATGTTCACGTAAATATGTGACGCTCACCATCAGTAAAGTCATTAAGAATAGACATGGGCTAGTCTGTGGTGTCCAATTTTGGGAACACTTAAGAATATTGGCTACAAAGGTGCACGTTTTAGTTAGTACTGCTATGTAATAAGCTATTAACAGATTTACATTTACATATATTGTCTTGGCAGACACTTTTAACCAAAGTGACTTACAAAAGAGGTAAACACAATCGAGTAACAATGGGCTAGGGCCTATTTGTTCAGTAAGTGTAATAGGACAGGTAGCAAAAGTTGATTGTCACCAGTGAAGAGATGTAATAACTAATAATTTACAATCATAGATTACAATAAATACGACAATTAAACTCAAGCAACAAATTAACCGACAATACAAAATATCACAGAGTAAAGTTTTTTACATTTACATTTATTTTTTTGGCAAGCACCCTTATCCAAAGCTACTGACAGATGTTTTCTTTGATTGTTATACAATATAGAAAGCAACACTGACAACTTTAAAAAAGGGGCTGACAATTATCTGTTGATGAATTATTGCTGTGTATCAAGTCATTAACAAAGGCTTTGTGTTCTGGAGCAGTAAGTGATTAATAGATGCACAATAGCAAGCTTTTCAAGCCTCCATTTTAATAAATGTTGGGAATGCTGCCGCATTCCGTTTTAGGTCTTATACCATATTCTGTCATGCCAGGCAGCACTCTACTTTTATAAAAAAGTGTATCAAAGTTTGTACAGAAATGCGTATTTACAGTCTGAAAACTAAGAATGTCATTAACTTGCACATCACCATAGAACAACATGATGTGAACCTGGGTTGTATTAATTGCCAACCAAATTCTTTAACCGCTATGTCAATCTGGCTCTAGAATGGCATATTGATAGCAGAGTAAAAATAGGCAGGGGTGAGAAAAGGTGCATAGGTGTCTGTGCGAGTGTGTTGTGTGATTGAATTTCAATCTGGGTGCAGACATAAATAGAAACATGAAATTGATATCAACTCTGTAATAAATTCTTGACACCACATATAACTGAGAAATGTTCCCATGATGTCCTTTCAATGTGATGGACATCATGGGAAATAAAAAAGCAGACCAATGATTTTCAAAAGGCAGCTATAGTAAGTATACTTCATTTGGCAGAGTTTGTGGAGTTAAAGAAAAAGTCCAATTTTCTTCTGGCAGCACGGTATTACAGTTATTCCTATCCATGTGTATGCAGTAAATTATAATATTGTTCTAGAATCCCCAAAATGATGACATTAACAAAATCCATTTTGGCAGTACATACTGTATACAGTAAAATGAAAAATGGCAAATCACTATTAGCAATAATTATATAAAAATTTAAAGCAAACTAATGAAACTGAGCAATCAGTCTTCATTTTCAAATTAAGCTTTAATATTTTGCTCACCACACTAACTTATCAAAAGGAAACCATTTTCTTTCCAAGGTCAAATACGATTCATCCATCTTTTCTTTTTTAGGATCTCAGGATCCACAGCCTATTATAGCAGCAGTGCACACAAGGCAGGAATCAGTAATGGAGGGGGTGATAGTTCATCACATGGCATACGTATATACAGTACATAACAACACATTCACGTACTAACATGGTGGCATTTTAGACATGACAATGAAGCTAATGTATATGTGTTGTGTATGTGTGATGAAAACAGGAGCATTTGGAGTCGAGATATAAACTCTTGGAGTACTTATGTACATGTGATTTCTCAGTTTTTTTATTTTTAATAAATTTGCAAAAATCTCAAGTAACCTTTTTTCACGTTGTCATTATGGGGTGTTGTGTGTAGAATTCTGAGGAAAAAAATGAATTTAATCCATTTTGGAATAAGGCTGTAACATAACAAAATGTGGAAAAAGTGATGCGCTGTGAATACTTTCCGGATGCACTGTATACATCATTACTATTTAATTGACACTGTCCATACATATATAAGGTGGACAATAACAGAATAAAATGTTGTATTGCCCTTTCCCGATTGAAAATCAGATTAGCAAGACTCAACCAAAAATTAAGTGAAGACGCGATGACCTCTGTGACATATGGCTTTACATTTTTATAGTATAAAAAGAAATAATAGTAACTGAATTCTCCCGTTAATTTGTAGCCAGTGCAAATTCCTTTGTGCTCTTATCTGCTGCACATGCTGTTATATTTCAGTCAGTGGACTAGAAGCAGCAGTGTCCTCTGTCCGGGGTCATCCGCATGTACTATTTTTGTTCTCCTTTGGCTCACTTTGTCTTTTTCTTTCTTTTTTAATGAGCATAATTTGCATATAATTGAGCATGATTTGCATATAGTTGAACCAAACAGACACTGTCCATTTATTGCACAGCAATTAATTTGTCTGCAAAATATCATGTGGAACATAGAATATTTTTGGCAACAAAGAATATTTCAAACAGAACAGAGACCAAAGAAAGAGGGATTAAATATTCTACAGCTAAATAGTACGGCTTGAAAAAAAATTAGAAAAGTAAATCAACATTGATTTTTCACCCTCTGTGGTGTATTCACTGAGATTATCAACTTCATCAATCCCAAGAAGAGTCTGCAGAGCCCACAAGCAGGTTATGTTGTATCTGGTAATTATTTCATTAAGTGCACTAATGCACTAGCCAAGTACATAATGCTGCCTTTCATCTCAATAAATGACAGTTCAGCCACCCTGAAGGTGAACTGTAAGTACTTCAATTAATCCACCAAGATGATGATATTGTTATCAAATCAGCAAATAATGGAGGGGAAGTGGCACAAGATCTTTTGTAGAGTAGAAACCACCAAACAGCTTCACACCATCACCACATATCCAAAGTACTCAGAGAAAGGCAATCCAAGAAATTTATTTTAAGAGGTAGTTATCTGAGCAATACTTATTTGCCCAGAAAAATCTTACATCATTAGAATAAACAAAAGGTAACGGGAAGGTCTAACATTTTATGTGGCCGCTCTAAGATTGCAAAATTGAAGCAATTCGATTTTCCATACTGCTACTGTGTGTAGTTTTTTCAAGTACTCCTGTGGTACATTCTTCATGCAGGATTTGCCACAATTGCCCTTCATTTTTCTTAGGCTGTTTTTCTTTTTTCGGTCCAAGTGATCACACACAGCTTCATTTAAGACCTCTGAGGTGAACCTCAGGCTTCTAATTCTTTAGTGCTCCAACTGCCAAGATCTGTTCCAAATAGGCCTGAATAGTGCTTGCTGTGTGTTTGGTTTCATTATCATGCTGAAATGTAAAGTTTTTACCATTAAGTAATTAACCAAAAGCTACAGTGTGATGAATCAAAATCTACTTATATTTCTCAGCAGACCCGCTATGTCTCCAGACCATGGCAAAACACCTACTGTGCATCACAGAGGGCAGTAGAGACCCATCAATGTACCTTTCATTGAGTCTTCCTCTGACATATTGGTGTTTTTGTCAACAAACATTGTAGATTTGGACTCATTGCTCCATAAAGATTTTCTTCCATTGGCCAACACTCTATGCTTTATGGTCTTTTGTGTGCTGCAATCTGCTCAGTTTGTCACCTTTCTGCAAGAATGCCTTCTTAAGTGCATTTCTTTCATGACATCTTCACACAGATGAAGTTTGATGTGAGATGGTTCCATTAGATGTCGATGGAAGTAAACTTTAAGTACTGTTCCTTAGATGCAGACAGCTTTATGAGTCTTCCACTGCTGTTTCTGTCTTCAGCTTGCTCAGTTTCTTCAATTTTTTATGACAGCTTGAAAACCACAAATTTAAAATGTATTTGGGTATGCCATGAGTCACTGAACATAGCTTTGTTGATACAGAACTAATAATAATAATAATAATACATTTTATTTACAACGTATATAGCGCCTTTACCATGCTCAAGGCACTTACAGAATATAAGAAAGAATGGTAGGGTATACAGTATATAGCGTTGTACAAACCAGATAAATAAATAAAGAAGATTACGAGAGTGAATTCAGAGAAAAAGCCTAAAAGACAACATAATTGATGGTCTAGCACATACACATACAGGTTACATGAGCATCTTGACAGAGAGGTAAACTGAGAGAAGGGTAATAAAGTCAAGCAGAGCTATAAGCCTTCCTGAACAGATGAGTTTTGAGTTGTTTTTTAAAAGAATTCATGGAGTCAGCTGACCTGATTAATTTCGGTAGGTCATTCCAGAGTCTGGGCGCTATACAGCTAAAGGCCCTGTCACCCATGGAGTGTAGATTAGTGCGGGACCTTAGTGGGCGGGCAGGCACATAGTGATGGAGAAGGTCACTGATGTAGTTTGGCGCGAGGTTATTTAAGGCTTTGTAGGTTATTAGTAAGATTGTTTTTGCAAAGTTTTTATTCATCCAGAAACTTGGACACTGCTGCACTGCTACATATGAAATAGCAGCACCTCAATAACATTGCTTGTTGAATGGATGGTAGTCATGTGACTGCAACGGTCATTATTGTTGACAACAACAGAGATGTGGCAATATGAAAACATTCAAAACAGCAGTGCATATGACTGAAAACAATGCACAAAATGGTGACTTAGCAAATGATAAAAAATATCAAAACATCCAAAGAGACAATACGAATACAAAAAAAACAACCTATATGAGATATTGGTTGCTGCAGCCATCTTAACAGACATCCGTAGGTTTTCAGAAAACACAAAATATTCTTTGTACTATTTATTGCATCAGTATTTAATTGTATTTATTCTAATGTCATAATGAATAGTGTATTCCTGCAAAACTAAAGACTTAATGCCAAAATAATTAGCCTTAAAAATAATTTTCTTGGGTGGTAGTGCAGGGAAAAGGTAAAATTTGGAACTATTTGTTGGTGACCCTGCGGCGTCAGCAGTTGTTAGAGACCAATGCGACCTTGTTTAGAACCCTTTGCCATTAGTTGTAATGGAGTGGAATGGTGGCAAACAAGCATTTGCTGTGAAAGCTTTTTATAAGAATGATGATAGTGTGACTGCTGTGCAAAGGGAATTTCAGTGTCATTATCAGTTAGGACATCATAATCGTGTTCCGTCTGATCATACGATTACAAAATTGGTGCATAATTTTGAAGAAGCGGATTCAACCTTAAAAAAGAAGTCACTTAATGTGACATCGACTTTAGGCATCAGTCTCTGTGCTTCATCATCTTTTACAGTTGCAGTGAAATTAAGTCACAGGTTGCAAATCATATGACAACAAGATAATAATAATATGGCAGTGCCCATAAGCACAGTAGAAAATATGGCAGTGACAGTCTGGAAAGCATTACATAAAAAGGAGGTACTGAATACAATGACAAAGAACAAAAAAAAAGAAACTAAAAACATTAGAAAGAGCTATTCATAAAAAGACACAAAGCTAGAATGAATCCAAAAAGTCCAATGAAATACACCCAAAGTCAAAACCTTATCGTAATTTTCCTCTCCTGTATCACTCAAAAATGTCCCTTTTACATGTTATTAAACAAGGGGGCCATGCTCCCTGCTTGTTTCGGTCGGCAACCCCCATGTGGGCCCTACATGCTATTCATTTCCCAGATCTGCCACTTGCAACGTATTGTGCTGTGCTTTTGAATAAAAATGAATATCAACTTTGTCTTTGATATCTCTGTCTTTCAAAACTATTATCTCCTACAATTCATCACATGTTGGTTTAATATATATGTGAGCGTGATCTTTCGGATTCATATAGAAATCCAAAAAAACTTCTTTGTCCGTGTTTTTCAGACAAATTTTGTGTAAAGTGCGATACTTTTGGACATATGGATTTGTATCCATTATTGGCTGTAGAATTTCTAATACGTCCGATCGTTTAACTCTTTAACTCCCTGTGATCATAAATATGAACCTGACTGAATTGTAGTTTCTTTGAAATTAAACTTCTCATAGCATATGGTCCTGAATCGTGTAAATCTACGTTTTGAGCACTGAATGATGTGAACGCAAACAGATCATTGTAGATGTGGATATTTTGCCTGTAGTATTTTCACTTTCACCAAATAACAAATCTTTTATTTTTCACTGTGTCACACATGCGTGTTTAGGGGACAACCAAAGGGCCTGAATAAATGCAGTTCCATGGCAGACCAGTGCCGAAGTGTGCTAATTCTCTCCCTTAATTCCTTGCAGACCATTCTCGGGAAATCCCACCCTATTTTGGGGTAGCCAATGACTTTACTTCTGGTTCCGATCCTGATGACATCACTTCCCCCATGAGGGTTTAAAAGCCGCCATCTTAAAGAAGATACTCAGTTCTGTTTTGGACTCAGTTGTATGAACATGTCTTTGTCTTTTGACAGATTTTGCAGCTGGGAAATATTATACGGGTGGCTGCCCCAAACCTTCCCAATGTCTCTTGGCCATTTTTGTGACAGCGGATACACCTCTTCGTTGTGATGAAACATCACTTTTCCCTGATGGCAACAAAAATTAGATGATCTACAAGTCTCTGACTTAAACTTTAAAGTCAAGTAATATCTACATACTTCTGTCATATCACCTATGTCCATATATTCAATCTCTTTTTGCTGTTCCATTATTTCACTGAGTAATAATTTGCATTTGTTAGCGCTAATGTGATCTTTAATATCAGTTTTTTTGAGACTTTCAATTTTTAGTACTTTCATAATCTCTAACCTGCTCTGCATGTGCATCACGCCAACGTTTTTGGACTTCTTCACGATGTTCTACTTTGTCTTCTACTTTTTGTCTTTTATTTCTGTTCCTGCTTGGACCTGTTAGGTTTTCAATTCCACTTGGTCCAGGCTGATTATAACTTTCCTTATTTTCCAAATTGCACTTAGATTATTATTGTTCTTTTTTGAATTCTTATCTGTTCAACGCTTTTTGGCCTCTTTTCGACATACTGCTCTTTCTTCTTTATGTATACATATTATTGTCCAGAAAAGGACTACATCAAAGGAAACTAATAGATTGTATGTCTTGTATTAAAATGAGGAAAACGTAAACATTTATAAGAGCTGAGAGCACAGGAACTGTATCTAACAATAGAATTCACATGAATGAGAGGTGAGTGGGCCATGGGTGTGGTTAAATCTCTTGGCACAAAGTCTCATTTCGCGGGACTTGAAATTATCTCTCTGAAAAAGTCTCGTCTCGTCCCAGGATTTTTTTATATAATAGAGAGATTTAGCTTTATTGACTAATCCATACACTAATCCATACACACACACATACACACGCACACACACACACACACACAAACTTCCTTGAATCCAATTAAACTGGATTGTCACCTTTTGCACAGATTCCTTCACAGTCCTCAACCACTGGCCACAATGGGCACATTTCTTTGCCACAGTTACCGCAACACCACAAGTAACTCTGTCTCCAGCAATCTGCTCCTGGTCTCTGCTCCTTGCCTTTCCTGTTATATGCTGGATGCCTGTGTGTGCCTCTGCCCATCTTGTTGTTTGCTAGTCAACACTGAGTATGCAACTTTTACAATTGCTGTGTAATGACATTTTTTTTAATTTTAAAGTTCACCCATAAACTGTACGTCACAGCAGACATGACCTTTTGCTTTTCAATACTGAAGACTCTTTATTGTATTTAAATGAGCTGTTTCTGTACTTTCAGTTGTCATAAATTCATTCAGGTCAGTTCTGTTTAAGCTTATCTACATAAATGTACAAATGCTAAACAATAATAGAAATGTATATAAGTGTCCAGCCATATTTGTGCTATGCAAACTGTTTAATATTCTTTCAGGTTGGGGAAACTGGATCCAGTCCCAACAGCATTGTGCTGAAGACAGGATCCAGCCCAGTACTGTGCACCAGTCAGTTACAGGCACACTAATGCATATACATACAATCCTCCATAAGCGGACAACTTAGATTCACCAATTAGCCTAAAATGGACATCTTTGGGATATAGGAAGAAAAACAGTGAACCTGGAAGAAAACACATGGTGTTACTATTTGAACCAACAAAACATTACTAACCACCAGGCAAACACATCACAATTACAAATAGCACATTTTTAAATTAGTATGAATCAACAGTTAACATGAGCAGTAGTGCCCCATATGCATTCTAAATACTTCTAGCATCGGGTCCAAAAAGTAATTATGTGCTGAGGTTTTGTGAGAGAAGACAATATGTTTAATTGGTGTTCCTATATCTTATCTATGTGAATTAATTCAGAACTTGGACAAGTTAGCAAAAAAAATATGTAAATATTCTATATCTATAGAGCTAGACTCCACAAAGTGTGTTGCCGTCTTTCTAGTATTAAATCATTCTTGAATTGTTTACCTCTTTTCAGACCTTTTAAAAGTAAAGTTCATAAATGAAAGGAAGGCAGAGAAATCCATTTGGATTTGTATTGTTTGTATTTGTGGTCTTATTCTGTGACAAATTCAAATAGAATTAACTGATGGTGGTTTCATTGTCCTTGAAACATTCCCAGTGTCCTTCATCTTTCTTCTATAGGGGAAACAGGCACTATCTTGGCAAGAAAATACATGGTCAAAGTACTTCAACAGTTGAGATTATCAAGGTCAGTTTCCAGTGTTTTGTAACCTGTAGGAAATCAGTGTTCAGCAATTCAAACTGCACAAACAGCAGAGCACAAAGATACACTTTGAAATCAAACAAGGCTTGCATGAAACATATCTCAGACCCTGTAGGTAAGAATGAAACATATTTTGTCAGTAAGGAGTAGTTGTGATAACCCATGTAAGCATAATAAAAGCTGTTATATTTGATCAAATAGGTGTTAGAAAATGCATTTTCTGGCCCTAAGCCCTTCCTTGCTAGCCATTTTTCTTTCCAACACCCCCTTGCGTTTCTTTTTCCAATCAACTGACTAACGTTATCAATTGTTATCAAGACGCAGCTGTGTCACCCTGAGCAAACATGTGGGTTGTATTTGTAACGCTAAGTAAGAGCAAATACCCCCTTCTGTTTGACAGGGGCAGGGAAATGATTTCTATTAAGGCCAGCAATCTTTTCCTCGTGTGTTGGATTCCCATTCGTCAAGCGAACGTGACAATTGCATGTAGGCTTACACATAAGCTTTCTGAATAAGGACAATATATATTTGCTTTTATTCAAGGTGAGTTCACTTATTTTGAACGTGCTTAAGTGAGTTGTTAAGCACTTCTTTTACCTGCATATGGGAAGAAAGAGTTGGCATTAACTCGACCAACTTACAAATGTAGAACTGAAGGTTATCAGAGTCAACAAATTATTTCAAAATAATGGCTCATTCAACACTGTAGTATCAGGCAGATAGGTTTTATCATTACCTGTCAGTCAGAAGTGAATCACAACTTTAGAAGATTTTCTAGGACCCCTTTGTTTTTTGCATTGAGTTACGTTTAGAAATTTTCATCAATTAGGAAACATTTCAATAAGCAGACTACAAGGTTTTGGTCTTGTTTACATGATAAAACATATTCCAAAAATGAATAAGTAGTTTAATTTTAACAATTATGAAAGGTTTACTGTTTGGCATTGGGTGAATAGTGTTACTTTAGGATAAATCCAGAAATACAGCAAATGTATATTATAATTCAGTAAAGTATGACATATTTCAATTTGAAATGCATTGTCTAGCTTTTAGAACAAAGTGTCTTGCACTTCTGCAGAACACCCCTTGCTTATATTATTTTTTGCATTCTTTCAAACAAACGACTCCATTCATACTACGGCTTCTCTTTGTTTCTATGGCAACCAATCTTTGAATTAGAATCTCTAATCTTCTCATGAAAACAGAGTGTTGGATTGAATAACCGTTACTGAAAGGCATATTTTGTTGTTTTGTTTTTCTCTTTTTCCACATGTATATTTGCTATCATATCCATTCTTTAACCTATGCCTCAATCCATCCATCATATCAAACCCACTCAATCCAATTAAGAGCCAAGACCTAAGATAGCTCTAAATTTCTTAATGTGTCTATCACAGACGTTCTGAAGTGGGCATAACAAATCTCAGATATACTCCAGAAGACTTCCTTAGACTATCTGTATCTGTGCTCATCAGCCTTCATACATGTAGCAGAGACAATGCTCACTGGCTGCATAATATCCAAGTATCGCACCTGCCCAGCTTAGGACTGCAAAGCACGGCAGAGGATAGTGAAGTCAGCACAGAATATTACTGGCACCCACTGCCTTAGAAAGCCAAACCCATAATATTAAAGACCATCCAGAGCAGTCAATGTCATCCCTCTTGCAAGTGGTGGTGGATCATTAGCACAATGGGTTCAAGAAGCAGTTTTTATCCAGAGGTCATAAGATTACTCAAAAGCCACTCACACTGACAAATACATTTACTTTCATATAAATTGTACATATTGTGCATATATGTTGAATGTAAGGTATGATTCATTGCATTCATTGTAATTTGTTGTCTTTTTAATATTGTGCTAATGTCACTAGTCAGTGGAAGAACTAAATATTAAATATTAAATATGAGAATATTAAACTTGAATATTCTCAGTAATATCTGTGTTTGATTTGCATTATGTTAAAAAGTTACCAGTTATTATAACAATTATAATGAAAGGCTTAATTAAAAAGGAAGCTTTTTAAGACATTACTCATTTATTATAGTATACATTTTATTTCTGTGAGATTTGTACTACTTATAATCAGTTCTTTTATAAAATATCTATATTACCCATTTTCCGTAGCCTGATCCTCTGCCTTCCTTTATTTCTTGAATCTCGTCCGTCTGAAGAAAGTGGATCCTCAGGTGATGTTTCATGATTACTTTCGGAATCATATGGTGCTGCCATCTGAGAGATTAAGAGTACACATCATGTAACAAAGGTCATTTATCTTTTTGATAAACAATTTTAATACAATATATAATGTAGCTAAACTGTGTGAAGGCTGCCACCCGGGACCCCTGCCTGACAGGGACGCCCATAGCTTGGGAGTACAGTGGGAGATAGTCTGCACAGATCGCAAGCTCCAAGAGGGGGGTGGCAGTGTTATGAGTGCTGTCGGCTGGTACATGGCTGGAGACGCTGACCATACACAAGAAAGGCAAATGCCGGAAGGTGATTTTTCAGTGCAGCGTCTCCCCATCACCCTTTTGCTTTTATGTTTCAGGAGGAAGATGTTGACTGGCAGATGCTGACAGCCCCCTTGGAGAAGGACTGCCCTTGTGGGATGGGCCACCTTGCCTTACAAGGCTCAGCTGAGGGAGGTGCTATGTGAAGGGTGCCACCCGGGACCCCTGGAAGGACAGGGGGAGACAGTCTGCACAGGGCTTTGTCTTCCCCTAGGATGCTAGATGGCAGCCCCCCCTGGGTTGCAGCATTGCCACAGTTTTCCATTTGGCACCCTGGGAAATGGAGTTTGTTGACTCAACCCTGTAGGGTTCCGTGGATGCCACAAGGGGGTGCTGTTAGAACTGCTGAACCCTACTTTGGTGAGCCCTAACTACATTTTCAGGTGTCATGAAACAGCTGTTTAATATACTTTATATGTACGTAGTGGAAGAAAACAGAAATATGTCAAACATATTGTACTCATTTACCAAATCTGTTTTTACATAAGAAAAAAAAAACAATAGTAGAGACTAAGCCACAAACCTCGCTATCTGATGAATCAACAGCTTCTGATTCGTCTCTCAATGCTTCCAGTACCACAACTGAAAATTACAGATGTATGATTAAACTTAGAAAGTGACATAAAGGGGCATGCAAAACTGTAAGGTTAAATGGTTACTTTTCTGTCTTATTGTCTTTGGTATTAGTTTTTGATCACCAGATTATTATTATAAAACCGTACTGTGCTAATGGGTTAACCTTTGATGAGTGAGTGATAAATATACTACATGAAATATTTGCATACTGGCTTGTCATTCTCCAGTTTCATTAATCACCACACACAATTACTTTTTAAGTGAATAAGATAAAACAAATTCCAAGGTATGGATAAAGAATGCCTTAGATCTGTTTATATCTTCTAAGTACAGAATAACTTGTGAGGAACTATTTTTTAGAGATTGATACCACTTTACTAAGTGACTCAAATGAAACTGGAACAATACAGTACATCCGGATTTAATAGAATGATTTGACTGTTGGTCTGTTTTTTTGCTGGAATGTGATTAGTTTCTTAGTCAGCCCAGGTTTAGTTGACAAAAGGGCATATCTATATTCATACAATATAAAAACTTTTAATTAGGTGTTGCATCTAGTGCAAAATGTCCCAGACATGCTAATGTTATTTTAGGATAATTCTCAGAATTCACTCATCCAGTATCACATTTCTTATTATGAACTAGCTATCATAGCTGAAATACCCAGTGTTGCCCGGGAGGAAAATAAAGTGTTTTTTTTTTTAATTGTTTGAGAAAAATATAATTAATAAAAAAACAAAACTTTAAAAATAAAAATAAATTAACAAACAATGAAGACTCACTAATGTACTTGTCTTGCAGTCTTGTATGTATATTATCATCCAGTTTCATGCTCGGAACTGGCCAACTCTGTTTCATGTCAAAAGCAACAGGTTGTGCTCAAACATAAAGAATGCTGGCAGTCACCTCCAGTTCGCCCTCTGGTGGTCGTTCCGAGTGTCAGCTGGATGATAACATGCATGCAAGACCACAAGATCACCCCCCACCCTACCCAGAAGGGGATGGGTTAGGGCTGATTTCACCCTACGGTATTTTTAGTCGACAAATGAGAATCATGTGTATTTAGTTTCATGAAAATTGCTCCAGCCATTTGGAAGTGATGCTGGAACCCACGTACATATACACACACATACATTGAATTTTATATATATGAATGAAGACACCACTTTCATGTTTGATCTGCTAAAGAACAACCTATTGCATTAAATAAGAAACTGAATGTGTGAGTATATGCCAATTTGTTTACTGTCTTTGGTAAAGAAACTCATACTTCTGCATTTATCTAAAAATATCCTTAAAAGAATGATCCAGGTAAAGCTTAATAACTGTATTTGAGTTTCTTATTTATTATGTGTATTCAGTGTACATACGTCTTGGAAAATTCTAAAATTGGTATAATATTCCCTTTGTGGAATCCTGACCTTTGTGAAATGAAGCCTACATTTATGTCTTGGATATCCTTAGAGCTATAATGTTGGAAGCCTCATGTTCCTGATGGGGCTAACTTTAACAAATTGGTCTAAACAAAAAAAACAAATAAAGTTAAATAAAGATCAACTTTCATTAAAGTTAAAACAAAAATGAATAGAATTTATCTTAGATGTAACTTCAGAGCCAGGCACTGGTGCATTCAGCGAGAAATTGCATGAAGAAGCTCAATGCTGGTTTACCCAACAGTGCCCAAGAGGGTGGAGGAAAATTGCACTGCATTTTGAGTCAAAGACACGGGAAGTCTAGTGGTCTAGACTTTTGCCATATAAACTGTTTGTACAATAACAATTCACTGGTTAACAAGAAGAAAGGTCTTGTGTGAAAGTATGAAAAGTAATGGCTAGAAATAACCAGCCTAATCTCTATGCACAACATTAACTCTGAAACCACACACTTTATGGGAGATGTTCTCTCTACTTCTCCCTCATCACCTTACTCAAAATGCTTTTGATGAATGTGTTTGAATATTCACAAGCCCTGCCCAGGGTTGTTGGAGTAGATGATCACTTTAGTATGAATTTGATCTACAGCAGTGGTGGTTGCAGAGCTTAGAAAGGCAAATGATACCAAATCTGTAGTATTTTTCAGACACTTTGGCGCTTACATAGTAAAAAACAAAGTACCAAGAGGGATATGATTGAGAAAAAAGTCTGTGTTTTCAGAATCTGTGTGGCAAATTGTTATTTTTTGGTCATAGATTGCCTTTAACAAACATAATGTTAAAACACAAAGCTCTTTATAAGTATACTTGATACCAAAGTGCACTGAACAAAAGGGCAATGACCAAAGTTAAAGCTATATTATCTGATTTGAGGCTATATATTCTAGACAAGTGGGCCAACAGAGGTACTGAGATGTCTATTGATTATCACTAATTCTGACCTGGATCAGATGACAAAAGTATTAGTTGTGTGTTTATTGGAGGCCCACTTGGGTAATGAGAATAATCCTGCATGTCTTTAGCAGATTTGCTTGATCAAGATGAATTCCACTTTCATCCCAAAGAGGAGCTATTAACATGGAATTTAGATGAACTCCAGGCAGTCAAGGATCTGCAGCCAAGATATAGCTGACATCTGTCAAAGTGTTTACACTTCAAAAGAGTTGGTGTATAGTAGTGTTGGGAGATTATCAGATTATTAAGGCTTTACCTACAATACTAAATGGAGGTTCCTCCAATGTGACAAAGAAATACCAGTGGCCTATAGCTAAGGCCCAAGTGTGAGAAGAGTTTCACATCATAAAGACATTCAGCTTCAAAGACATTTTGAAAAACCATTCAATAATTTAGGAAAATAAAGTGGAATTTAGCTCACACTGTCCTCAGGGTTAGTAATTGAAAATAAATCTTTCCTGTTCTGTAAAAAAAATGCTTTAGGGCTTTCTGACATGTTCAAAGGTTTGGATATAAGGAGATCCCCTTGTCCATATGGTTATTTGTAATTCTTCTGTATGGTTATTTTTATGAGTTGCTTTCTCTAGACATATGTTGATAATTATTATTGATATGTTTTTGTTATTTTTATTTTACCACAGCACCATTTTATTTACTCACTAGACAAAGAGCCTGTTTCGACAACGTAAGATGAAACGGGCACAAGTTTGTGTCAGCAGTGTATGAAGAACAAATGATAAGTGACGAAGAAGTTGTTTTGTAATGATTGTAGTCCGCTTTACTCATTACTGTACAGGCTTGTACTGTTAGTTGATGAATTTTCTAGGCCTATAGTATAATATTGAATGATGAATGTTCCAGTACAATATGGAATAGGAATAAGTATAAGCACCACAAACCTGATATTGGTGTATTGAATGAATGCGTAATTGAATCAGAATGCGTAATTAGGCCTCGAGCTGTTGTAGAAATCGCCTTTCAGGCCTCTAGAACTTTAATCAAAGTCGCCTTTCTCTTTGAATTTTTGCGGCTGTAAATCCGCCGCCTGCCGCGATGTTGGGGTTGGATGTCGGTCTCATAAGGTTTTTCGGGCAGCTGCGCAGAAGGCGACTGCGCATTCGGCTTCGGACGGACGTGAGTGAGTGAGTGAGGAGGCAGGCGAATTATGTATTAAGATGGACACTGCAATTTGTTTTTCTGTTACCAAAACACAATGCTTGGTTGTCAGGGAGCGTGTCCTTTAGAAGCTGGTGTCGCATACTCTTTGGCATCTGTGATTTTTATTGGTTCATTTTTAGTGTATTTAACTATCTTGTGTGATTTATGCAAAATTCTGAATTTGATTTTCAAGGCTGTTGTGTTGTCAAGGCACTATTAAGTTTTGGTGACTATCCAGTATGTAGATCTGAGGGATGCCCCTCTTCTGTTTGCAGATTAATTTTTCCTGATGGCCAAATTTTATTATAATGTCAGGTGTGCTCTGGGATAGTTTAAGCTATATCTGTAGCCTTCAGTCATATTTGTTTTTTTTTTTTGTGGTTTTACTCAATTTTCCACACTCTCTTACTTGTTCCTTGTCTACCTTTCATCTTGTATTTATAATTTTATTCCAATCTCTTATCTTTAGTTTTATGGGACAAAGCCTTATGACCTGAAAATACTTTCAGGTGCAGCTGTTATCTTTTTCTTTTGTAAAAAGTATGTTTTTTAGTAGGAAATGTGTAACATTTATTGTTTAAGCTTCTTTTGTCTGGTTTTTGAATTTTTGGCTAGGTTTGATTTTGAGTTTTGGATATTAACATTATAGTATTTGTTTTTTTTAATTATTAAGGCTCCAGTTTGAAAAGAGGATTTCTTTACTGGGTTTCAGGACCCTTGGAGAAGAGGTCTGAATTGACTACAATTTATTTGGAGCAGAAGCAACTCTAATAGGTGGCTTGGGTGTTAAGTCAGGATGCTTGTGAGTACCTCCTATGACAGGTCTACCAGGAATGGCTGAGAGAGAAGACTCAGAGGTAGATCCACGACACACCACAGGGATTATATCTCAAGGCTAATCTTGGAGTGCCTAGGCATTTCTAATGAGAACTAGATACTGCCATTAGGAGAACATGGCCTTCACCAAGACAAACATTTACAAAAACTTTGATTGAGTTTATTGACCCATTACTTAATCACTCAATATATTATATTTTCATAAGATTAGATGAAGGATGATATGTCTTGTTGATGTTATAAAAGAAAACATACATTTTGTTTCATTTATCACTATTAAAATGATAGTTCTAGTCTACCTGGCATAAGAACTGATCCGATGTTTTCCTGTTCACACAATGTTGCTTTGTTATTTACAGGATTCTTCTGGATATTTCTTTCTTTGTTATTCTGCAAATAGAACATTCAGATTTGTAGAATAATAATACAAGTAATGAATGTAAAATTACTAATAGAATAATGAAACTGTATGCACAAATATTACATTAATGCATATGCTATTTCTACTGACTAAAGAAGTCAAATATCTAATGATAACAATTTATGCCTATTCAAAATAATACAAATACATCTTTTCATAGTGCCTTTCATTTAACTATAGATCTTAATAGAGAAAGAGCATATGTCATACACATGAATATGTAGGGTAAATGTGGACAGCAATGAGGAAATACATCCCAAATCCAAAATGTTAAACAAGAGAATCAATGTATATTTTAAGGTCTATGGTGATGTAGAGTGCTGCTCCAGAAGAAGGCATGAAATTAATAAAATGCAAAGATGAAATAAAAAAAACTGCAGAATAATAAACATTATTGATTGGTAGGAAGTAAAAAATTATGGTTCTGATCAGAATGCCAAATTTTTCTTCGTAAGTAGAAGAACAATAATAGCATTTGTGCTACAAGGGTGTAGACCAAAATATTATTGTTCATTTGGATGCTACATATTAGTTGCTGTTCATTCAAACTCCTTCATTACTCGCTGTGATAGCTAAACAGTTGTCTTGTATGCAAAACTTCTGGCTATACTGACCTACCTGCTCTCCCATCTGTATAATAATTTAAAACTGTTACCTGGTTTGTGATTTACAGTAGAAACATGAGAATTACTGGAGTGTATGGTGGCTCCAGCATCTGATGTACTGTTACAGTAAAAATCCCAAAACAAATCAATATTTTCATATTAAAGTAACATTACTATTAATAAGCATAAGAGGGTTATATGATGGTCAGCTTCTTATCCAAGTCATTGTTTGTGTAGTTTGCATATTTTGCAGTATTCCTTCCTCATCCCAAAGATGTTTTTGTCACTTTTATTAGTGGGTCTAAATTGACCCTGTGTGAATGAGAGTTAATGAATTTGTCCTGTGATTGATTCATCTCTGTCCATATTGGTTTTCTGCTTTGTCCTGGATGCTGCCAGGATAGGCTCTATTCACTCATTAACCCAGAGTTGCATTAAGTAGGTCTGAAAACTAATTGATCAAGAAATAAGTGATACTTACTAAGGCACTTTCTTTAAGAGTTTTATCTTCGACAGGTGACATCTGGCTCTTGACAGACTGGGAAGATGTGGGAGACAGTTCATTTGGTATACTCGAAGAGCTATCACTTCGTGAACGTTTTGTTCCTCTGTTAGTGTAACCATGCATCTCATCGCTCCCCATTCTAAGTCTAAAAGATTCTGATCGGTCTTCTTCCTCTGGTTTGTTTGGTTGGTAACCTTCTTTAGATCTTCCATAATCAGAAAGATCTAGGGGTGAATCATTTGTTTTCTTGCACAGCGCATACGCTTTGTCATGCTTTGAATCAGTGCCATTACTTTGTAAATGTGTGCTCCTGTCTTGGATTATTTCCACTTCTGTTGCCTTTTTATGATCTTCAACAGAGTTTCTATTAAGGGATCTAGATACTTGTTTGTAAGTGACATTCACATCACCATCTTGTTGTAGACATTTTTCTTTAGCAATTTGCACCTCATTATGTGTTTCCAGTGTTTGCTCCTTCATGTAAATAACATGCCCATAGCAGTCAGCCACAGGAATGTGATCTTCAGATCTTTCTTGGATATGACTACCCCAGTCCATCTTATTTTCTGAAGCCCATTGGAGAGAGAGACGCTGAGCTCTTTCACTAAGTGTACGGAATGTTACCAGAGGACTTGGTATCCTTTCCTCTGTTGAGGGTTTGGCTCGAACAAAAGGCTGCGACATATCTTCATGCATGTCACGCATCATTGAGCCTTTAAATCTGTGGAAGATCAAATAAAAAGGAATTTCAGTCCAGAGTCATTTAATATCTGGCTTTTTCTCTATTATATTTGAAGTCTGGCAAGATGTTAAGAAATCATAACCATTTTGATATTTACATACTTGCATATATTGCTAATAGTGTATTTGTATATTTAATGATCAGACTTGTCAACATGTAACATTTAAGTTCACTGTCAAAAATGGATCATAAGATTGCTCTGTCCATTGGTAGGCACATCTGCATACTGTAAGTAAATGGCTCAATGAGCATCACAGTCAATCTCACATATGTAAATGCATGCCATTAGAAAGCATTCCTTTTTAGTATTTAATATAAATATACTGTGAAAATAAATCAAATTCAAGATAACTCGGTTTTCATATGCATAAAAGTAATCATTTAAAGCAGTTCATATGCTTTATGTTGAATTGCAATTAACACTGAAAACTAGAAAATGACACATGTAAGAGAATTATTTCATTTTCCCTATTTACAAATATTTAAAAGAAAAAGCATTTCAATATTTTTTGTCACAGTTTTGCCACTTCAGCAGATTCCATCTTGTTGCATCTGTTATTAACTTTTGGTTGCTGATTCAAGTGCTCAAAACATATAAAACATACCCTGGCTTGGAATCGTGTATGTTTTCCACTCCTGGGCTCATTCTGGAACTTCTCTCATTTTTGGCACCAGGCGTCATCACAGCAATGGTACTGTGTAGCTGATTTGATATCATGTGTAAGTTCTGAAAGTAGAAGAGAATATGGCATCAGCTTTCATAGTCTGCACATTGTCAAAGAAATGGATTTGCTTTGTTAGTACACAATCCATCAAATTCTGCCCTTTCCCCACTTTGGGGCAGAGCTAATTATTTTTTAATGACTGCAGAGGTTCAGATACAACAACTTAACTTTTTTTCCAGTTTTCTGAACATTAACAAAACATCCATGCTGAAGTTGCTAAGGGTAAAAAATGCATGTATGTTTTTAATTAAGTTACTTAGTATTTTCAACTCTCTGAAAGTATTTCAGTTAAAACAAAATCCAGTGGTGTTAAACTTCATCTAAAAGAAGAAATTAAAATTAAAAATATATAATCTCGCTCAAAGAAGACAACACACAATCTAACGCATTTCTGGATGCATTACAGACACCACAAATAGATGCTTTAAGTGCTGAGGAACTGGATAAACCTCTAACGCTAACAGAATTACTAGATGCTATAAAGTCACTACAAAGCGGGAAATCAGCAGGCCCTGATGGCTACCCCGTAGAATTTTATAAGAAATTCTCCATTCAGGTAGCTCCCCTCTTATTGGCAACATTTACAGAAGCTAGAGACAACCAAATACTACCTCAAACATTTCGACAAGCATTAATCACTGTCTTTCCTAAACAAAATAAGGACTTGTTACAATGTGCATCATACAGACCAATTTCAGGCCTGAATAATGATGTTAAGATACTCTCAAAAATTCTAGCTAGAAGGATGGAGAAAGTGCTGCCCTCGGTAATATCACAGGATCAAACTGGATTTATTAAAGGCCGACATCTATCTTCCAATCTCCAACGCGTGTTTAATGTTATATATTCACCAGCAAAATCAAACACCCCAGAGATATTACTATCATTAGATGCAGAAAAAGCATTTGATATGATTGAATGGAACTACCTTTTCACTGCATTGGAGAAATTTGGGTTTGGCCCGAATATTTGTGCGTGGATCAAACTACTGTATATCAATCCAGAAGCTTCAGATTGTATTAATAACATTTGCTCAGACTACTTTAAACTAGAACGTGGCACCAGACAAGGATGTCCCTTGTCGCCACTGCTGTTTGCAATCGCTATTGGACCACTGGCGGTTCACTGCCAAAATTCTTATCAGATAAAGGGGATTGTCAGAGAAGGACTGGAACAGAAAATTTCTCTATATGCAGATGATATGGTTTTATATATATCAGACCCAGAAAACACTGTCCCTGCAGTTTTAACAGCACTAACAGAATTTCAAAAGATATCTGGTCTTAAAATTAATCTGAATAAAAGTGTACTCTTTCCAGTGAATTCACAAGCATATAATATTAGATTAGACACCCTACTTTTTACTATAGCAGATCAGTTTAAATACCTAGGGGTAAATATCACAAGTAAACATAAAGCTCTTTATCAGCAAAATTTTGCCATCTGTATGGAAAAAATTAAGCAAGACCTAGATAGATGGTCAACACTTCATCTCACTCTAGCCGGAAGAATTAACGTTGTTAAGATGAATATCCTTCCTAAACTTCTTTTTTTATTTCAAAGCATTCCAATATATATCAATAAATCATTTTTTAAACAGTTAGATTCAACAATAACCTCATTCATTTGGAACTCAAAACACCCACGCATCCGAAGAGCAACCCTACAAAGACCTCAGGCAGAAGGTGGCATGGCTTTACCTAATTTTCAGCTTTATTACTGGGCAGCAAATATACAAGCCATAAAAACCTGGACACAAATAAATGAACATACACAGACCTGGTCCGCAATAGAAGTAAAATCCTGTAGTACTTCTTTATACTCCCGGCTCTGCGCTCCAATAAATGAAAGTTATCACAAGTATACTAATAACCCAATTGTGCTTTACTCACTCAGAATATGGAACCAAATTAGAAAGCATTTTAAGATGGAAAATCTTTTATCTGCGGCACCTCTGCAAGAGAACCACCTCTTTCAACCCTCGCAAACATATCCAGTTTTTAATACCTGGAAAAGTTTTGGGATTAAAATGCTCAGAGATCTTTATATAGACAACATATTTGCATCTTTTGAACAATTACGTTCAAAATTCAACCTCCCAGCTACACATTTCTTTCACTATCTTCAAATTAGAAATTTTGTTAAACAGAAATTGCCCGATTTCCCCCACCTCGCACCCTCCACAATGCTGGAAAAAATACTGCTCAATTTTGAGGAATTAAACACCATTTCCGCATTATATAAAATCCTATTAGAGTCCCTACCTTTCAAAGATCCAAGAGGACATTGGGAAGAAGAACACTTAATCAATATATCAGAAAAGGAGTGGAACGTAGCAATGCAGAGAATTCTCTCGAGCTCCATATGCCCAAAGCATAGAATTATTCAACTAAATATTATGTATCGAGCTCATCTATCTCGCTTAAAACTGTCCAAAATGTTTCCAGGGCAAGATCCAACCTGCGAACGCTGCAACCAAGCTCCTGCCTCACTGGGTCACATGTTCTGGGCCTGCACCAAACTAACATCATTTTGGACCAAAATTTTTAAGTGCCTTTCGGACAGCCTTGGGGTCACAATCCCTCCTAACCCATTAACAGCTGTGTTCGGTGTTCTTCCAGATGGACTTGAAGTGGAAAAGGACAAGCAAACGGTGATTGCATTCACTACACTCTTGGCACGCAGACTTATTTTGATAAATTGGAAGAATCCTAACTCTCCTCTGATAAGTCAGTGGGAAACTGATGTTTTATATTATTTGAAATTGGAAAAAATCAAATTCTCAGTTAGAGGATCTGTACAAAATTTTTTCCAAACCTGGCAGGATCTAATCAATATTATTTTAGAATAAGAGAAATAACTATTACCGCATTTAATTCCCTTCTCCATCTCTTATTTACCTATATATTTATTTCTCCCTTTCTTTTATTTATTGTTGCCTTATTAAAAAGCCCTAAGCAATTCTCCTTTGGCTAAGCTCTCCTTCTCAGGGGTGGGGTTTGATTTGTCTTCAATTTTGTTTGGTTATAAATTGATCTATTTGTATGGAATGATTACAATAAAAATTAATAAACAGAAAAATTTTAAAAAAAATATATAATCTCTGTCTAATACTAAGCTCTTTTTTAACAACTAACATACTATGAAATAATGACTTGAATATCCACAAACGTTTGGATAACACATAGTGCAGGTTTAAATAAGGATGCACCAGTGACATCACATGGTACAAAAGGTGCAACAAGATATTGTGCCATAGCAACAATTCTTCAAATGGTGGCACTAACTAATTAAAATGTAATTGTGGTAAATTTATAGCAAAAAACACAACTGACCAGACTGACACTAAATTAAAACTATGAAACAAATGAATATTAAAATTAATATTAAAATATTGAATATTTAAATTCTCTGAGGCTCAGAGTCATAGAAAAAAATGATAAAGCCCAGAAAAAATGATAAAATATCAGCTATGGTAACAGTCACAGTATGCTCCTAATGCAAGGGTCCTCAATCACGGTCCTTGAGGGCCACAGTGGCTGCAGGTTTTTGCTCCAACCCAATTGCTTAATAAGAACCACTTATTGCTCAAGTAACACTTCTGCTTCACTTTAGTTGTCTCTAAGATTTTGAACCCTTATTGCTTATTTTAATCTTAAACAGCTGTATTCTTGTTTTTTAATTGCTCCTAATTAGCAATAACATGCAAATGACAAAAGAGACCAGCATTTCTCCATTTAGCTTGTTCCCATTTACACTTGTGTGTATTTATCATGCACTGTTGGGTTTAATTAAATACTTGGAAGGAAAGTGAAGAGAAAAAAGTGAAGGACTGAGAATTACTCATCCATTTTAGCCTTCAAATCATTTGAATGCTATCCTTAGAAAGGGGAAGAAAATCAAGGATATGAGAATTACATGACATAGCAGAGTTAAAAGCACTAACAAGCCATGAAATTAAATTATTGGCAAGAATTGATTTCTAATTAAGCTACCGGTTTAGAACAAAAACCTGCAGCCACTGTGGCCCTCCAGGACTGTGATTGAGGATCCCTGTCCTAATGCAATCATACCTACTACGCTATACAAAATTAGTTATGTCGGTATCAACAATTTATCAACCATACTCATACCCATACTTGAAAAGAATATTAACATATATTCACATACCTTCCAAAGTGTAAAAAAATAAATAAATTGTATCAACAATCCACAATGCTGCAGCAAAAATCTTCAACACAAAGTTTCTGCTCCTGCATTATTTTGAGAGACTTTTTAAGATTTCATTTTGGTTGGGAGTGGGTGTGTTTGTGTGTGTCCTGCGGTGGGTTGGCGCCCTGCCCGGGATTGGTTCCCTGCCTTGTGCCCTGTGTTGGCTGGGATTGGCTCCAGCAGACCCCCGTGACCCTGTGTTCGGATTCAGCGGGTTGGAAAATGGATGGATGGATTTTGGTTGGGGAACTCTTCTAGACTCTAAAGTCCAATCACATCAGCTCTGTATTCAATTCTCATTTTGAGCAACTAAAATTTTACTGTCTAACTACGCCTTTGAGTCAGAGGAGGAATACCATATAAACATGCAAAATCTGCGCAAAATGTAACTGTATTAACTGGTACTCATCCTGGCTAAAGTTTCAAAAACATATTATAAACAGAATGTCCATCTTTAAATTATGACAAAGTGAAAGAGTACGCACATTATAGACATGAATAAAAAAAATATTACTAAAGATAGTAGCTTATAGAATAATATAAGATATGCTTGAAACAAGATTATATTAAAAATATTAATTAAATATTTATTTTTATTGATGTAATGAAAATTGCTTTAATTTTTTATGTAGTTTTTGAAAACAGAAACCTTGTACAACCAACTAAAAATAAGAATATCTGTTTTAAATATTAAGATATTAATAGTGAGAGCTCAACGTTATAGCAAATTTATTGTCCAAGGTAACCCATACTTTAAGGAGACAAAAATGTTCATATACCTATTGTACTTCTCATTTTGCTCGTATTCACACATATTTCTATTCATCAATCTGAGTTTTCTATTAAATTAAGGAAAGTTATGTTTTTTAATACATACTGTACTTGCCTATCTAAGTAACGTGTTGCATGTTAGTTGGACATGCAAGTTACAGTTTCACTGTGTTCAGTAAATGTTCTTCTGCTGCTACTTATTTCATAACCTATCATTTGTTTTTAATTAAGTGTTTACGGGGCACATATCAGCAACCAATCCCAGATGGGCTGCCACATCATCACAGGGCACACTGGCTATGTTTACAGTTGTCAATCCAGCTAATATGCACATTTAGGTGATTTGGAAAGAAAACCCAGATGAAAAAACAACAAAGACATGGAGTAATATGGAAGCTAAACACAGGAATTGAGCAAGCTAATATCTGTGAGGCAGCAGCACTAAACACTGCACCGCCATACCTCAGCATGTTCATATTTCTATAATGAGTACAATTATAAAAATATCTGTATGGTTATTTACTTGAGATTCTTGTCCACTCCAGCTTAGCACCTTCCTGTGCTCTGGTATCCCAACTAGAAAATAAAAAAGATGTTTTAAAATCTTTCTTTGTTCAATTTTGCATTGTTCAACATACATGTTATATAAAGTTACAATACTCAAGTACACTTAACAGGCATAGTGGAACTCCTGCAGACCCTTCCCAAGAGTAAAGATGTGAAGGAGTTTGAAGAGTAAACTAATCTGTTGTTTTATGGTAGTGTAATATTTAGTGACAGAATACAGAAAAGGTGTGAGCACTAAGAGACAATGGAGTGTTTCAGGAGAACAGTGAGGAAATGCTGATCGACACAACATATTTCACTTTACCTGTTGGAGTATTTATGGAATGATCTAACTATTTGTAATTCTATACTTGATAAATCCAGACATTTTGAGTATTTTATTGAGGGCTGTAAATTTCAGGTAGCAGAAAAAGGCACAATGTCTAAATAGGTTTGAAATTCTGTATTCATATGCATGGGACAGTTGGGAAATAAAATGAATGCCATTCAAAGTGATAGCTCCCAGAAGATGATGGAACCCAAATTAGACAAATTGTGATGAAACATTGATTCGATTCAATAATATAAAACAAAAATTGTAACCAGGGTAGGCAGAAATTACATTTTTGTAATCAAATTATATTTGGAGCGACAGGATGCATGTTTAATGCGAGAAATCGAATTAGAGCTTTTCCGAATTTGTGAGATGTCACAAGTGGCAGCTTCAAAAATGCTCATGAACACAGCCTGAAAAATAAAGCTGGGGTAACTAAAATGTGTGCAGGATTACCACTAAAACTTTACAAATAAATAAAGATTAAGTTGCATTTTCAGAACAGTCATGGATCTATTCAAATGCCACAATGATGAAACAGTTATCAGTTGGGAGGTCCAAGGTGGGCAGCATGGTGGCACAGTGGTAGCGCTGCTGCCTCGCAGTAAGGAGACCCAGGTTCACTTCCCAGATCCTCCCTGCATGGAGTTTGCATGTTCTCCCCATGTCTGCGTGGGCTTCCTTCGGGTGCTCCGGTTTCCTCCCACAGTCCAAAGACATGCTGGTTCGGTACATTGGTGATCCTAAATTGCCCCTAGTGTGTGCTTGGTGTGTGTGTGTGCCCTGCGGTGGGCTGGCGCTCTGCCTGGGATTTGTTCCTGCCTTGCTCCCTGTGCTAGCTGGGATTGGCTCCAGCAGACCCCCGTGACCCTGTGTTAGGATATAGAGGGTTGGATAATGGATGGATAGAGGTCCAAGGTGTGTTCTCAAAAAAGCAGCTGTTTTGTTGCGGGCTGATCCATTATCTGTAGGTTCAAGATTGTAATTATTTTTGCATCAGCACTAAGTACACATAATACTACCAAAGGAAAGACACGGTGACATTTCTATGGACAAAAACTAAAGATTGTATCTCATATTATCTCTTGGTTTACTGCATAATCAAAGTAATATAATTTTAATTTGAAAACTGATTCCTTAGACCACAGAATACAACAGGGATGCTCAAGTTCGATCTCTGCAGTGGCTGCAGGTTGTTGTTCCAACCTAATTTCTTAATTATAGGCCAATGATTGCTGTTAACACATTTACTTCTCAAGCAGTACAGTATTACATTTTTGTTCACTTGCTTGTTAAGATTTCAAACTCTTAATCTTTTAAGTCTTTTAGTCTTAAGTAATGGCATTCTCTGCTTTTAATTATTTTATTTTTTTAACCTCTTGCCAATTAACAATGAGATGCAAATGACAAAGACAACAGAGCTTCTGACTTTGTCATATTGATAGCTCTGTGTGTCTATCATTAAGTACCAGTGTTAATAAAATATTTGAAAATAAAGGAAATCTTCTCCTGGCTGCAAACCAGCTGGGTGATTTTCTCAGAAAAGAATAGTCTACAATATAAGAATAATCTGACATGGCAGAATGGAAGATGAAGAATTGAAGCTTTATTTTCAGACAAACATGAAAAAATTGGCTAGATCAAAAACCTGCTGCCACTGCAGCCTAACAGGTCTGAACCTGAGGACCCCTGAAATAGAACAAAGATGGCATATTGTAAAGTTCCATAGTTTATGAAGTAAATATATCAGATTGTAGAAATAATTACTGTTGATTTTTATATATACTGTATATTCTGCATATACAGTACTGTGTATGCAGTAATTTACTGTGGACCACAGTATCATGTGAATACTAGCAGAGGCACTGTTTAATATTTTTTATTGTGTTTGTTTTTTTAATGAACTCTTCACCTTTTCCCTTTAACTGTAATACTGTGTGTTGCCAGCAGAGGGTTCCTAATACAAAACAGTGAAAGAATGTTAATGCCATTTATGGAATTGTTATGCGGAACTTGACCATTCATTTGCAAGCACCTTAAAAACTACTTGCTATACTGGATGTGTGATTTATTCATTGCAGATATATTGTGTAATATAAAAGGCACATATCACTGCTATTTTTTATGGCTTTGCTACTGTCGATAACATAAAATCTGTCCAGTACTTCAACTTCATTACAAGAAAATAATGTATGCACATGTTGCATAAGTTCTGGAAAATATTTCTTATTGCTTGGGCACAACTTTAATCCTTTGTACTCAGAATGGAAAGCAATTAAATTATTCCATTGATGTAGCACACCTTCATTTCTTAAAAGCCGGATTCTCACAAAGAAGAATTAGGCAGAAAACCAACCAACACCTAAATTATGATTAAAAACACATTTTAGAGTATTTAAAACTAAGCAGATTTAATTACTGGTTCTTTGTCAAATGGTGAAGAAATTTAAATATTACATAGTCATCTTGTGTAGTCTGAAAATAGATGTCTTTAAAGTACCTGTACCTTCAGCCAAATGCTGGGGAGAGCTTTGCTCTGATGCTTTATGCACAGAAGGCCTTACCAGCCTGCCGTCTAACATCTGACTGGATTTGTTCATTGCAGCAACAAAACTTAGAGTAGCAGTTGTATCTGTTGATGTGCCGAATTCTGGAGTTGGAGCTTTGGGATACCTGCCATTTCTTTCCCTTTTAATAAGAAGCACATAAATCCATCATTTCACAACTTAACAGTACAAAGACACCACAGAAAGAAGACTTTAGAATTTTCTTTCAAAACTTTGAAATGAAATACACTTGTGGTTTTTAATGTTGGCATATTTTCAGAATCTGGACAATAACAGCTGCAATATGTTTTTATTCCAGACGATAACATTTTATTATTCTAGCTTATGTTGATACTTTAACTGTAGAGCAGGAGAAGTAAAGATAGCTCCATAACACCAATTTGAATCTTACACAAATAGGCATGTGACGTTTCGTGTGGCCTAAAAGCATATTTTTGGGTGTAACAGACATGTGTAACAGTTGTCACCACTGTTTCCTTGTAGCTTCAGAGAGCTAGGTTGAGGAGGTCCTAGACTTCATGAGATGCTGTATCCATGTGGGATTTGATCCGGGGACTCCAATTTTTACTCACATCCTGAAGATATGTCTGCTTCGTTAATTTGTTACTGTTTTTGCCTGGAATGAGTGAGTGTGGGAATCTGCTTTGACATGAGATGCAAGGTCCAGGGAAGAATCCTGATTTGTCTGCAGTGCTTCTGGGATAGCTACTTGCTAATTGAAATCCTGCAATGGAGATTGGGGGGTCAGAAAAATTGGGATCTGGAGAACCCTTGACATGTGAGGATAGCTTAAAACAGACAAAATGTTTGAGTAAATCCCTCATTCTCTTTTGTAACCTTATTAGTCTGAAACAGAATACTGATGTAGAGTAAGTAGGAAAGATTGAAAAAATACAGCAATAATATCAATATAAACATATTTTTAAAGAAAAGGTAATTTATACAATTATGTAAATGTTATTAATAACAATGCTAACTAAGATATAATACTATAGTAGCTCAGGACAGTCTTCTTTCCCAGGTTTTTATCATTATTACCATTTCTAACAATTTTCTATGTTTCTTAGTATGTAATGTTTAGAAAATGTGCATTCTCTTCATTATTCATGCAAGTGTCTTTCCAATTCCAAAATATTGTTTTTTGTAAGCTTTTTAATATATATTTTCAAAGTATATATTTACACAATCAAGGTTCTGTCATGTAATATAGTAGAAGGCAGGGGTGAGCAGCAAATGAATAAAGCTTTGTTCTTTTAATATGAGGCAATAAAACACTAAAAACTTTTCTTTAAAAAGAAAGTCTAATGATACTCAAGGAGAATACAGTCTCAGTCCAGACATAACTGCTCAGATCAAAGTATTTTTGTTTATAATTTATAACTTAAATGCTCTCTGAAATCTTCTCACTGGCCCCAGTTGCCTGAGTAGAATCGTTTCATTTTTGCCACAGTAAACACTCTCTCGATTTGTCTGAAACATTCTCTTAAACTCTTCTAACCTTCCAGACCTGATCAGCCTTCATAACTGACAAGATTAACAATAACAACATAACGATAATTGTTGAAGTAAAAATATTGTCAAAATCAAAGTGATACTTTGAAAAGTATGGCCTTGTAATATGAGCAATGCATAAGCTATTATTTTATGTCAATTTTTAGACCTACCTAGTGGACTAAAACATACGACACTCACTACATTAATCTATAAATTTCATACATATTATGAAGGGGTGACTTCCTGTATTTACACTTTTACAAGGCCATAGAAGAGCAGCTCCTTGTATTTTAATGTAATCTCACACACACTTGCTTGTGACATACACTACTTGTGAGAAACAGCCACTTAAACAACTCAGATATTTTCATCCATCCATCCATCCATCCATTTTCCAACCCGCTGAATCCGAACACAGGGTCACAGGGGTCTGCTGGAGCCAATCCCAGCCAACACAAGGCACAAGGCAGGAACCAGTCCCGGGCAGGGTGCCAACCCACTGCAGGACACACACAAACACCAAGCACACGCTAGGGCCAATTTAGAATCGCCAATCCACCTAACCTGCATGTCTTTGGACTGTGGGAGGAAACCGGAGCGCCCAGAGGAAACCCACGCAGACACGGGGAGAACATGCAAACTCCATGCAGGGAAGACCCAGGAAGCGAACCCAGGTCCCCAGGTCTCCCAACTGCGAGGCAGCAGCGCTACCCACTGCACCACCGTGCCGCCCCAGATATTTTCATTTCTAACTAATGTACAACTCCACCAACACAAAATTCTATAGTTGGGAAAAATACAGTAAATAATACAGGAAAAAATATATAACATGAAAAAATTCACAACAATGATGGGCAAGCTCTATGTTATTAATAATTACTTTTGTTATGTTTTTGTATAAAACCTATTAAAAATAGTTGCACCCAAAAGCATTTGTCCAGTCTGTAAACGTGCATACAGAACAGCCAACATGCAAGTGTAAAATGATTAAAAAATAATGCAGAGCATTTCATTGATCCAGATCTTGCCTGAAGAAGGGGCCTGAGTTGCCTCGAAAGCTTGCATATTGTAATCTTTTTAGTTAGCCAATAAAAGGGGTCATTTTGCTTGGCTTTTCTCTGCATTGATCCAGAATGGAACTAAATGTGAGTATTAAACAGTATTGGGAATCAAGTTGGCCACATTAGTGGCTATTGCATTGAGGTATAAACTAAAATAAAAAATGGGGGGGTGGGGGGGTCAGAAAAATTTGGATCTGGAGAACCCTTGACATGTGAGGATAGCTTAAAACAGACAAAATGTTTGAGTAAATCCCTTATTCTTTTTTGTAACCTTCTTAGTCTGAAACAGAATACTGATGCAGAGTAAGTAGGAAAGAATGAGAAAATACAGCAATAATAGCAATATAAACATATTTTTAAATAAAAAGTAATTTATACAATTATGTAAATGTTATTAATGACAATGCTAAGTAAGATATAATACTGCAGTAGCTCAGGACAGTCTTCTTTCCCAGGTAGGGTACTAACTTATAGGAAAATGGTGCTAAGTAGAACTGTTAAAGGTTATAGTATGTGTCTGAATCTCCATGATGTTTCTTCACACAAACTGATTTACTAAGCACCAATTGGCTGCCACTAGCCATGGCATCCTACACCATAACAACTACTGTTCTCTCAATGTGCCATTCAGGAATAAATCCAGTAATAATGAGGCCTAAAATTAAACTAGAATATATTAATGCAGAGGAGTCAGTACTAGTCCTGGCTGCTTGAGTCCAACACCAGAAAAGACACAGTCAATGACAACATCTAGTCAAAATCAATAGTAAACCTCCAGATTGATGCCATAAATAGAGTTCTATGTCACGTCCCTAAGGTCATAATACCTTCTGAAATGTGGATTGGTACCACATCACTGTGAATAATAGAAAGTTGTCTTAACCTTTCTATTCTGCGCCTTACAGACCTTTCTTTATAGGCTAGGGAACCTTTTTGTAACTATCTTATCTATAACCATATGACAGATTTGTAATACTTTAAGTATCTATTATGACAGATTTGTAATACTTTAAGTATCTATTACTCATTTATTATTATGTAACAAGATCTCAACAAAAAATTCTTTGGGTCTTCATAACAGAGAGCATCAGTAATGTGTTTATTCATCTCTGCTATTTGACCTACTAACAAAACTTCACTTTGGAGTGGTCTGATGTGGCTTAACTGAGATACATTTGTCTTGATTTTACAAATTTAGTGAAGACCTATGATTCTTCCATATTGACAATAATTTTGCCATCATGTCAATATGCCACACTGCACAGAGATGAAGAACCTACCTACTAACATATTATAAGTGTTATTAAGAACAAAAGAAACATTTCTTAAGGTTTTGTTCCATAACAGTAAATGAGAAGTGGATGCATTTTTGCAGTACCTAAACCAAACTTTACCAACAATTTAGGCTCTGGACCATCCCAGTCCATGAAGATCAAGAATGTGGCCCCTTTCAAACTTGTTTGACTCATGAGTGCACCATCAAAGCATTTTTATCAAGCTGTAGTGAACGAACAAGCATTCTGGTTGTCAAACTCAAGAGCCAAATGCAATGTGCTCAAGTGGCTGTCATAAGCATAACAGAAATGGAAACCCTGCAGACCTTGCCATTCATGTAAATGAGACCACTGCCTCTGAGTGCAACCATTTTTATTTGGCTTCTCCTAAGAGGTTTATAACTGTTGTAGAAAAGTTATAAAATTTGGTAGGATTGTTCATTCATGGCAAGTATATTTTAGAAAAATTATACTTATGTTACATGACCTGTTGGTGTCATGTCAAACATGGTAATCCAGTCGCCTGAAAGTGTGATTTTGGTTTATGTAATGAAAATGTTGTTCCTTTGCTTTTCCTGTATTTCTCTTTGGCTTATGCTTTTGGCTTATGATTTCGTTTCAGGTGTTGACTTTTATAGAGACAGATTTTCAACCTGAATAGTATTTTTGACCATTGTTAGCCCCAAGTGTCAAATGGAGGGCCAGTTGAACATTGCAGAGTATCCTAAAGGCAGAGTACAATACGTTAACATGACAGGGACAGGGTTTTGCCCCAAAGCTGAACTTACTGTACAAATGTTTTGGGGGACAATTTATGCATAATAAGCAGTGGGCATGTCATAAATATAAAACTTATTAACATAATATAAAATCGCAATAACATATGTCAAAAGTATTGCAATTTTTAATTATATATTATTATAACTAATAGCTTAGTGACAAATCTGGGTGAACCTGGAAAATGGCCATTAAACTGGAAGAAATCAGCATAGGTAATAAAATGTTTATAGACAGTTATTAGCTGGTTTATAGTGATACTTAAACTAGTATCTGACTATTTTAAGTTCTGTTGCTAAGTAAAACTAGGGACCTTCAACACTGGGATGGTACTAAGTATACAAAAATGAATAATATTTTATAGGCAAAGTTTAGCAATACTTTCAAATATGGGAGTAAAGGAAGTGCCATCATGCATCTATTGCTATATAACATAAAGAAGGTCTACAGATACACTATAGATAATGTCTAAAGTGTCATCATTGGTGATTTGTTATTATTAAAACCAGATAGATACTTTTTTTGGGGTGGTTACATAGAAGTAACTGGCTATTCAATGCACGTTGGTTTGCAACTATTCTAGTATTTTCTAGTAATTTCTACTTTAAATATTGACAGCTGCAAACCAGACCAAGAAATTTAAGTAATAAAACAACAAATCTTTCATTTAACTGAGACAATTAAAAGAAGTGTGCAATAATATTAGACTGGTTAACAACAATAAACCCCATCTGGAGCTCCCATTATAGGGGTTGTCAGTTTGCTTCTGATCACTACTGCAATGCAGACAGCCATATTAGAACACTTACAGAAAAGCACCTCTCAGTTTCTTGACCTCTTCAAGCAGCCTTTTATTTTCCTTTTTCAACATGTTCATCTCATTGACTGTGGAAAAGTAAACAAATGCTGAACAAGTTAATCTTTCACAGCTTCTTATTTGGTCAGAGTTTTCAATAATAGCAGGTGCACATTCATTTAAACATCACAGATTGCTTACCGGATCACATTTCTTGCATACATGCCATTTCAGGAGTCCTAAATTTTCATTAATTTACAAGACCTCTCATTTCGGGATATACAAGTTGGAAATAAATTGTTAACCAGTATTAGAACAGGACTCTTGTTTTCATTCATTTTTTATTTGTTCAAAATGCAAAATGTAATTTTTCCAGTTGGAGCTTAGTTTTGTTTCTTTCTCTCTCTGTCACGGCCTAATATTTGCATTATGTATTGATATTAGTGGTGCTTCATTTGGAATGCTCAGAGTTCGCCATCTGGGGTCCCAGTCTATCTATCTATCTATCTATCTATCTATCTATCTATCTATCTATCTATCTATCTATCTATCTATCTATCTATCTATCTATCTATCTATCTATCTATCTATCTATCTATCTATCCTGAATTAAATTAAGCAGATTTAATAATTTGATGCTATGTCACATACAATTTACATAGTAGTGAATTATCTTTATAATTACCTGTGCAAGCATTGAAACTTTGAAGTCCTGTCTCCTAAAGGTTAATAACAAATTTCTCTGCTCAATTTACATATTTTAGACTCATCCTTTAGATCATTTTTTAGCGGTGGCATGGTGGCATACAAGATAGTACTGCTACCTTATTATTACATTTTTGGTCCAGACTGTATGCATCTTCATGCTCTGGCTATCTGAGGACAGTTTCTGTGGGTACTCCAGTTTCCTCCCAAATCCAGGCATAATAGATTAATTAGTGAGTCAGAATTTAGCATGTTTTTTTTGGGTGAGCCTATGAATTTGCCTGTCGGATGGCTTGGTGTTCAGGGATGGTTCACACATCTTGTGTAATATTGCTTATGACAGATGTCAAGATCCAAAAATCTACACTATGTACTTAGAATGTAACAATTTTGGTGAGCTGGGTGGTCCTAATATTTAATATCGATGGAACTTAAATGTTGATAAGAATACCTCAGATGGAGAACATGTTCAGTTCATTTAAAGTAGATGAAGAGAAACAGCATATGCAGACACCATAAGTCCTCATAATTTCCCCCACAGCCACATACAATCGTCTTTGAGTAGTGAAAAAAGTGCTATATAAATGCAAAGAATTATTATTATTATTTTAATCTTACTGAAAAACATATTTTTCATATCATATCTGGATTTTGGGACACTAGATTTGGGCAGTAGCACTTAATGGAATGGCAGTTCATTGCAAAGTAAACTCTTGCACATGCTAACACTAACTTTGAACTAATTTGTCAATTAATATATCATACACATAATTGGGAAGGTGACAAAAAATCAGAACACTGTGAAACAACCCAAGCAAAGTAAGGCAGAAATGGTCAATTCCAACAAGAGAGCAGCCAGGCTAGAAATTAAATTCAGATTGCAGGAAGTCTACGTTAACCACTTTATAAAGCCAATTAAGTTAAAAAAACGCAAAACATTTTAATGTTATGATGTTTACTTTTTCATCTGAATTTAAATCTTATTTTGTTAATCTTCTCTGACCATGAAGCTGAAACAGACTTCTCCATACATGAGTTTTCCAAACTGGAAATTCCTTTCGATTTGAATATAATGTGCTATGTTTTTAACATATTGGCTAATGACCAAAAATGCACCTAACTAAGATAGTCGTCTTTGTTATAAATGTTTCAGAGGCAGCATGTTAAAACATGCCACTTACACTCATTAAATCAGGTGTTTCAAACTTTGCTTTCTAACATCATCTAAGTGTTGTTTTTGACACATGAAAAGTTTAATTTTTGCCATATAGACAGAGATAAACTTCATCTCACAATGATTTGTAGCAAGGATGACATTGAATCGCAGTGACTACAGGCTTACATTCAGTGTACAAAATGATATTGGGATTGGCTGAAATTTATATGTGTAAAAATCAAGTATGTATCATAAATTATGCCCAAGAACTTGTAAAGTATGTCCAAACATTTTTTTCTAAATTAAATCATGTTGTTTTTCAGACACTACATGAAGTATGTCTAGGCCTTAAAGATTTTAAGTCATGTGTTACTCATTATATGCTCATTTATATATATCATTCATACTTTCATATTTTGTGATAGCACTTTGAGTCAGACTGTGGCAGAATACTGTATGTAAGTGTGTGTATCAATAATGATTGGTAATTAATCTATACATTCATACTTTAAACCATTTAATTAACATTCAACAAAAGCCATAAAAAGTTGAAATTTGATATGTCATATCAATTGCCATTTCCCACATGGTGTACATATCTCAAATTATGAAATGAATGTAGTCTACTTTAATGGTGAAATTAAAAATGCCTATGCTATAAAAGACTGTACACATCACATGCTGGGCTTTCATCATATTTCACATAGCAACTAAGGGATACTCATTTGGATCAACAGTTAAAAGTCTATAAATGAATTACCTATACACAGAAAACTTAGTTTGGCAAATCAGAAATTCAGTGTTATATCGAAGCAAGGAATGTAATTTAAAGCAATACTGAGACATACCCAACATTGAAATATGATGAAGGCTTTGTAGTTGTGAATTTTCAAATTCCTGCTGCCTCTTCTTAGCTGCATCTTGAGTGACTGTACACCTGTCACACAATCCTGCTCGCAGCCTGTGAGACAAACATAAGCCACAGACATGAACTTAAAAGAAAATATATAAATAAATACATGTGTAAAACTTGGGCTGAGATTCTCTTCAGCTCACAAGGTTCAGATAACTGAAAATTTCTGATTACAAATGGAATAAAATATAAAACCCGGCCACTGTTCTCTTAGATGTCAAATGTTTCCCCAGCATATGGATTTCCTTTTACTGTAATCCATTTTTCTCCCATATCACAAAGACGTGCACTTTATAAACCCATGTAATTCTGTGGAAGAGTATCTTCATACCAGCTAATATGCCATTCTGGATAAGTGCCTTGTGCTCAGTGCCCCTGGAATAGGCCATAGTGTTCTCCAACCTTGATTTGAAAATCCGTGGACAGATTTACAATATGGACATTTTACTTTGGGTCTGGCAATAGAGTGCTCACCATATGTAGTATAGTTTGTGCTAGACAGTACCTCTTTTCTTATGCTATAAAGTTTCACCACCTTGGAAAGTTTCCTCGGAAGTATTTTGGAAATACAGCAAGGGCAGGCACTTTAGGACACATCACTGGTTTGAGAGTTTGCAAGACTGAGAGATATTTATGTTGGTAATTCATATTTTCTGATGATATTCTAGTAGCTCTGAGTGTCAGACTTGAAGAACAAGCTGGAATAAACAGCCTTATCCTGTATAATAGTAATATGATCCTGACAACTTTCAAATATAATGTATATAGAAATTCTAGAGTTTTGATCAAGTCTTACGAACCCAATCAGCAAACAGAAAACTGCTTCTCTTTGTGCAAACTAAACAAGGTTAACCAAAGTTTACAACATGATTGTAATTCAGTAGCAGAATCACAAAGAGTAAAACCTTAAATGTGCCACTATTTTCATTCTTTGCTTTGTATAATAGCTTTGAGGCTTTATACCTTTCAGGTGCCAGTTTCAAACAGCCATCTGTGTGGTACCTGCTACATTTTTCCCTATTGTTTTCATGGACTATCGCTATGGATTCTTCTGTACCTGCTCCACAAAGGCATTCTGTCAGTGTCCTAACTTCCTAATGTTCATAACAGGGCCTTTGAATAGTGGTATCCAATTTAGAACATTTCAGTGCCTGGAGATTGTTACTGAAATGATAAATGCCAGCAATCCAACTTCTATGACATGCAAATTGATGTAGAAGGCAGTAAATGAAAAATATTCTTTAAAAATTAAAGTGGTTCACAACACAGTATGGTTTATCAGTTCACTCATCCCTACTCCAAAAGTGGCACCTTTATCTTCCTTCCATCCACATCTGAGCTTAATAATAATAAGGGACAGTTGTCATATAGCTTCTAAACTAATATAATTAATTTACAATTATAAATGGACTCAGAGAGTAACCAAAACAAGTAAAGTATATTTTCTGCCTATGCCAATTGTTTTTTAGTATTATAGTGCTTAAACATTTTATATATATATATATATGGAAGAGACGGTCTGTGATACGGTCTACTTATTTGCAGCTGGAGATCCACAAAGGGAGAAAATGAATCACGTATCATAAAGTAGTTTTTATTCCTGAGCTTTTAGCTCCTACCAGGAGCCTTCATCAGACGATAATGCTTAGACTTACAAGAATCATATATAATATAATATCAATCAATATAGCAAAAATTACATGGAGGGGAGGGCGGGGAGTTTGGGTGTGGGCTAAGTCAGTGTGATCAGGAGGTGGGGTATTGGGTGTACAGTTTATTTATTATGAACATGTTCTTCTTAAGTTTACATATGCTGGATTTATGTCCAAATGTCTGTTGATGGCATTCTCATTTGATAGACAAGATTCGGCCAGCTCTCTGCCACTTTTAGTACTGGCCTTAAATCTTACTTATACATTGTCCCAGTTAAATGTATATTCTGTTGATTTAGTATGCATATAGATCAGTGATTGTGAGTCCTTCCGTCTAACGGCGTTGCGATGTTCATGTATACGTGTTGCGATTCTTTTTGATGTTTGTCCTATGTATACCGCTGGGCAGGAACTGCATGGAATGCTACGTTTCGTGTTCCTGCTGTTGATTTCTTGTTTTTAGCATTAAAGAGGACCGTGTGCAGATTGTTTGTGGGTTTGTTTGCTATTCTGATGCCTGACTTGGCCAGGATGCGCGCTGTACCTTCAGACACCTTGTGGTGATAAGGGAGTGAGTGCCAGGTGGGGTGGGGGTTCTGATTCAAGTTGATTGTTTGCTGAGTTTTTTGGCATCTTCTGTGTAAGCTTCGATTAATGAATGTTTTTGAGTATGCATTTGAAGTGAAAAGACGGAAGAGATAGTGTCTTTCATTCATTTTTGTCTCCTTTGTATTACAATGGGTGTGGACTCTTCTGAATGGTGTTTTAACATAGTCTCCATTTATGAGATAGCATTCCTTATGGTAAACACTTGTGGTCAGGGTGGTGTCATTATTTCTTTCAATGTAGATGCCCCCACCTCCTCTTTTGCTGTATATTGCCTTTGATTCTTGTAAGTCTAAGCATTATCCTCTGATGAAGGCCCCTGGCATGTGCTGAAAGCTCAGGAATAAAAACTACTTCATGATACGTGATTCATTTTCTCCCTTTGTGGATCTCCAGCTGCAAATACTGTATATACCAGTCAAAAGATCAAATACTTTAGAACACCTCAGTTTTCCAGTTTTTCTTCACATTTAATCAGTTGAAATGCAATAAATGACCTAAAATGGTGAAAAGGTAAGCAGTTATAAGTAAATCTTTAGGTTTTATTAAAAAATACAAAAAAATATTTACACTAAAATTACTATGCATACATGCCAAAAAATGCGCAGCCAGAGCGAATCAGGATGGTACCTTTGGAGCAACCAGTAGTATTTCAAAATAGCGTTGAAAACAAAAAAGCAACAATTGCTCAACAATGTTGAACAGCTATTCTAAAACTCAACAACACATGGTCTGGGTCTCATCCGGACTTTCTGTGTTCTGCAATATACTGTATTATTACCATAACTAAATTATCTTTTAATTAGCCAGCTCAATTAGGTTGCAAAGAGTCAAGGAAGTCATCATCTATTAACATTTTGCTAGTTGACATCTGCTCACCACTGTTGGAATATTGTCAGTTTAGTCAGGGGGTATTAAATTAGGCTGGTAATCTGAATAGGAGCATATGGAAAGGCATTTGTGACAAATTGAGATGAAGAAAAAGGTAATTATGAAATAAATAATCACATGAAGAAGCCAAGAAACCTGCTTAGTCCTGAACAGGGTAGCAGAGGGTCTGCTGGAGCCTATCACAGCTAGCATAGGGCGCAAGGCAGGAACAAACCCTGGACAGAATGCCAGTCCATCACAGCACATGAAAAGTGCAATGATATATATAAATGAGACATTAAATTTTTGAAAAACTCAATGTATATGTTTTTGTCAATGTGTGAAATTAGGCATTGTTTAGAATGCCCAGGAAATCCATAGAATGTTGAGAATGGAACGACAAAGTAGGAAACAATTAAAATTTCAAACATTTCCCTGGCATTCAATGCAATGCCAAAAGGCAAACCGGCAAGTTGGTCTGCATAATGCCTAGATATTATATACAATACCTAGGGAAAGTATATAGTATATTAAAGTAACATAGGCATTTCATGCTTTGCCTAAAAACGTCACCCATTCTATAGATTTCCTAGGCATTCTATACAAAAGCTGTCTTTTCACACATTGCCACTAACATACTGTATATCAAAGATTATTTTATTGAAAGACGATGAAACTGGAATAAATGAGATCTTTTAAAATACATAATAAACTACTTTGAAATGTGCCATCTGGAAAAGTCCTAGTATGAGATATAAACAGCCTTTAAATAAAACCTGCAAAAATCAAATTGAAATCACAATATTGGAACTGAATTAAATGCTAATGTAGCATTTCATGGTAACTTGTAGCATTAGTATTTAGTACTATTAAATATTGCATTCCTATTTATTTATTTATTTATGTATATATTTATGTATTTATGTATGTAGATCAGTTATAAACAAACACATCTGCTGCATCAAGCTTTAAAATTAACACTAACTTGATAATGTTTCAAGAATTAGAATGAGAGACAAAGCTCTCAATGAATAATAAATGTCACTGATTTAGTAGGCCTATTGTGTATCCCTGTTTATTTGAACCTTTTCCCAAGAAAACCTTAGCAAAGAATATATGTGATATATATTAAAAATGAACAAAATTTTAAAAAGTACATAGAAGTAGGAAAAGATGATGAAGAAGAAGAAGACCGTTTTTTTAAAAAAAAGGCCCTTCCTAGCTGGGAGGCTGGCTGTGTCCCTGCATCTTCATATCAGCATTGATTCCTACAAAGTGGCCTTTGTCTTGCTGTGCCTTAAGCCTTGTATTAAGGCCTATTAAAGGTTAATCAGGTACCATTCTTCTTGGGGAAAAGTGTCACTAATAAACAAGTTGAATTGCTTTTCAGATTGTTAAAACAAACTGACATTTTTTTACAGCTGTAACTATAATTAGCCCATTCATCAATATACAGTATTTAAAATTTTTAAATTACTTTAAAAATAATGTTTGTGCATGCATATTGGTGTTAATATCATACTCTGATTTATTAATGTACTGGAAAATTATATTTATTACCCAATTGTTCATTTGAATCTTTTGATATAAGAGGACATACAGTAGATTCTTAGCTAGGACAGAATAATTTATAGGATCACGGGTTTCAGAGGACTTGTGGTTAAATCATTACAAATTCAGAATTTTAAATAAAATTTTGATATCGTATTTTAGTGTTTAATCACTTGCCCAAATGAAGTCAAAGTCATAGTTCATCAAACACACCTGTTTTCTAATAACTTGACATTTTCTTGGAGTATCTTCTGCTGTTCTCGAAGCTGTTGGTTTTTACTGAACATCTCTTCCATTCTTTGTGCGTCACTGTTTAAAAGAAACATTGATAATTATTAAAATAGATAGATATCTTAATTTACTGAACAAAAATCTTCTTCCCCTAGTGTGTGCTTGGTGTGTGGGTGTGTTTGTGTGTCTCCTGCAGTGGGTTGGCACCCTGCCCGGGATTGGTTCCTGCCTTGTGCCCTGTGTTGGCTGGGATTGGCTCCAGCAGACCCCCGTGACCCTGTGTTCGGATTCAGCGGGTTGGAAAATGGATGGATGGATGAAAATCTTCTTCCTTAAATATTTCTCACTTGTGAACTGTTTCCCGGCAGGCCAAGCAGAATGCGGTTTTGGTGGTTGCTGAGGCAAAAACTTGGGTGTGGGAGGAGTTTGGGGAGGCCATGGAGAACGACTTTCGGACGGCTTCAAGGAGATTCTGGTCCACCATCCGGCGTCTCAGGAAGGGGAAGCAGTGCAGTGTCAACACTGTATATGGTGGGGATGGTGCGCTGCTGACCTCGACTCGGGACGTTGTGGGTCGGTGGGGGGAGTACTTCGAAGACCTCCTCAATCCCATTAACATGCCTTCCAATGAGGAAGCAGAGCCTGGGGACTCAGAGGTGGGCTCCCCCATCTCTGGGACTGAGGTCACCGAGGTGGTCAAAAAACTCCTTGGTGGCAGGGCCCCGGGGGTGGATGAGATACAGCCAGAGTTCCTCAAGGCTCTGGATGTTGTAGGACTGTCTTGGCTGACACGCCTCTGCAACATCGCATGGACATCAGGGACAGTGCCTCTGGATTGGCAGACCGGGGTGGTGGTCCCCCTCTTTAAGAAGGGGGATCGGAGGATATGTTCCAACTACAGAGGGATCACACTCCTCAGCCTCCCTGGAAAAGTCTATTCAGGGGTCCTGGAGAGGAGGGTCCGTCGGATAGTCGAGCCTCGGATTCAGGAGGAACAGTGTGGTTTTCGTCCTGGTCGCGGAACAGTGGACCAGCTCTATACCCTTAGCAGGGTCCTGGAGGGTGCATGGGAGTTTGCCCAACCAGTCTACATGTGTTTTGTGGACTTGGAAAAGGCATTCGACCGTGTCCCTCGGGGAATCCTGTGGGGGGTACTACGAGAGTATGGGGTACCGGCCCCCCTGATAAGGGCTGTTCGGTCCCTGTACGATCGTTGCCAGGGCCTGGTCCGCATTGCCGGCAATAAGTCGAACCCGTTTCCAGTGAGAGTTGGACTCCGCCAGGGCTGCCCTTTGTCACCGATTCTGTTCATAACTTTTATGGACAGAATTTCTAGGCGCAGCCAGGGCGTTGAGGGGGTCCGGTTTGGTGGGCTCAGGATTGGGTCACTGCTTTTTGCAGATGATGTTGTCCTGTTTGCTTCATCAGGCCGTAATCTTCAACTCTCTCTGGATCGGTTCGCAGCCGAGTGTGAAGCGGCTGGGATGAGAATCAGCACCTCCAAATCCGAGACCATGGTCCTCAGCTGGAAAAGGGTGGAGTGCCCTCTCAGGGTTGGTAGCGAGATCCTGCCCCAAGTGGAGGAGTTCAAGTATCTCGGGGTCTTGTTCACGAGTGAGGGAAGAATGGAGCGCGAGATCGACAGGCGGATCGGTGCGGCATCCGCAGTAATGCGGGCTCTGCATTGGTCTGTCGTGGTGAAAAAGGAGCTGAGCCGCAAGGCGAAGCTCTCAATTTACCAGTCGATCTATGTTCCTACCCTCACCTACGGTCATGAGCTATGGGTAGTGACCGAAAGAACGAGATCGCGAATACGAGCGGCTGAAATGAGTTTCCTCCGCAGGGTGTCTGGGCTTTCCCTTAAAGATAGGGTGAGAAGCTCAGTCATCCGGGAGGGGCTCAGAGTAGAGCCGCTGCTCCTCCGCATCGAGAGGAGTCAGATAAGGTGGCTCGGGCATCTGATCAGGATGCCTCCTGGACGCCTCTCTGGTGAGGTGTTCCGGGCACGTCCAACCGGGAGGAGGCCCCGGGGAAGACCCAGGACACGTTGGAGGGACTATGTCTCTCGACTGGCCTGGGAACGCCTTGGGATTCTCCCGGAAGAGCTAGAAGAAGTGGCCGGGGAGAGGGAAGTCTGGGCATCTCTGCTCAAGCTGCTGCCCCCGCGACCTGACCTCGGATAAGCGGGAGACAATGGATGGATGGATGGATGGATGGATGGATGGATGGATTGTGAACTGTTCTTGTAAATATAACTTTAACAGATACACACCCTAAGTCTCTGTTCACTTGTATGCTCATTTATGTGAAAATACATTGTTATAAATATTTGACAGACATTTTTATTCACCCCAGAATATTTTTGTAATCCAAGAGAAATGGACATAAAAAAGAAAATGAACATTCATATACAGTAGACTAAATGAACCCTGAAAGCAAAACTGCATACACATTTACTTTACACACCATAAAGGCCATCCATTCATTTACTTTCTAAATCAACTTTTCACTTTACAAGGAAAATTAGTCTATTCATGTTGCATCATGCACAGGACAAGAAGTAATAGGATGCTAATTCATAGTAAAGCATACAAAAACTTGCCCATAGTGGGGAAATTTAAAGTTACCAAATGACTAAACTTACATCTAGTTGGAATTTTGTGAGGACATGAGCTGCAAAGTGAGAATTTTAAGCATTGTGCCGTTACACCCCCTCTTTGACCTTGAATTAGATAAGTGTTTTAGCAATTAAATGAAATGGTATATCTATTATAGAATAGAATAGAAAAAATGTTTTTACGTAAACTGGTGATTTTAAATTGGCCCTGTGTGAGTGTGGTTGTATACACGATTAGGCCCTGAAATGCTGTTGTCATTGTCTAGATGTTTGTCTCCGGTACTTCTCCTGCAATGGCCAGTTCTTTCCCTTCATTACACTTCCTGAACACCCTGAAATGATGTAATAAATAACATGTTTTTTCTTGCATGGCTGCATAAGTAGAGATCTTTTTGCTATGATTTCAGAAAAAGAACGAAAACATTAATAATACATATACATTATAAACTCTATGTTAAGGAAATAAAGGAAATACAAAATGTTGTATATTGTTTTGATATTTAACATATTCAAACAACAATATATATATACACACACACATATGTACTGTAAATGGCCTATGTGATCCTTCACCCTTTGACCAATCTTGACCAAATTTTGCATAGACCATATGGGCAAGACAGAATACCTTGGAACCCAAAATATTGACCCTGGGGTCATAGCTACTTACCCTGGCAACACTGCATGCCGCTTTTATGTAATTTTTGAACACTTTCATGCACTTTTGCAGGTGGTGTTGGGTGAAGCTTGATCGAGAGTGGAAGTGCAGAGCACAACAGAGGAGGATCAAGGAGTTGCTTTTTTAACTTTCACTTTGTCAGTTTTTATTTGTACTTTAAGCATTACAAATTGTCCACCTTGAATTACAGGACGAATCAGGAATCAGTTACAATCCATAAAGGAATTACCACAATTGTGGAATCCAATCAGACCTAAAAAGAACAAATTCTTAAAATGTAGTGTGCTGCTTCTGTCTAGTATAGTATATAAAGAGTATCATGCCCTTTTGTAGGGGGCTGTTGGGTCATGCTTGATCGAGAGTGGAAGTGTAGTGAAACACAAAGGATGCATTGTGAGAAATCCTGGTATGCATACATTAACTGTTGATATTTCTAACAGCAAAATAGGGTTTTCATAGTACAGAGTACCAATGAGTCCAAAACCACTTAAAACATTGGCCACAGGGTTGTCCTAGGAGACTGAAAGCCAGAACCATTGTTCAAGAAAAAATAGTATCATGAAGTGGTATGATTTAAACATGTGTGATTTAGAATTATTTTCTGTTAAAGAAAAACAAAAATGTAAACATTTATATTTGACTATGGGTGGCCAGATGGTGCTCATTGCTCTGAAGACATGAGGTCAATGTCTTCTGTACCTCAGTCACTTTGTAAGTGTGGAATTTGCACATTCGACCTGTGTCTGCATTTGTTTTCTCCACACACTGTAGCTTCCACCATATCTCAAAACTGTCTTGGTTAAGTTGACTGATACTTCTATATTATTACACAGTATGAATGAGAGTGCGTAGATGTCTAAGATTTCTCTATGTGGAGGACTGATATTCCATCCATTGTTTGTTCCTATGTTGCACCTCATATTTACAAGAGATTTATGAGATTTAGTGGCTTCGGTAAACACAAGAATGGATTTGTTTATAAAATGGACAAAGATTAATTAAATTATTCTTTAAAAAATCAAGACACACCTTATTGTTCATTTTGGTGTTACATATATAAACAAGATAATAGTATAATGGTATGTTTTTAAATATCAGTACTACAGATATGTGAACTGCATAACTTTCAATCTGAAAAGAAAAATTACAGCTGTAAAAATATTGAGTTATATATAGGCTTGAGTTATATTCTAGTAAGGTAAAATAAAGCAATATCCTGATAGCATGAAGCCCAAGGCAAGAAACAGCCCTGGATAAGACTCCTGTCTATCACAGAGGCTTATCTCACCCACATGACTGCACCTACTCTTACAGGTCCATCTTGAAATGGATGTCAGTCATGTGTTTGGCAGGATTTAAACATGGAAGTGTTGCATTTATAACAGAAAATATGGGATTTGTCACATCATACAATGTGGAATTTACTTTTGTACAATTGTCTTTATATAGTATAAATCTCAAAGTTGTACCTTTCAAGCCAAATTAGCTGCAAGATTTTATTCATTCATTGGTCAAATTAGCTGACCAATCAAAATGTAACCATGCAGCTGCTAAAATTAGTCTTTTTTATGTAGGTAGGGTGACTTTGTCAATGCCCTGACTTATATAGATGAGCTTTCTTGTATAAGATCTGATTATTAACACCTAGAATACAACCAAATGTTCATAATGCATTAGAGTATAAAAGTGCGTATTTCTTTTTATAAAGCTTTGCTCTTACATGTGTCAAAACACACAGTCAAGTTGGAATAGACGACAAGGAATTCTCACCTGTGCACAATTTGCAGATATGGTGACTTCTTTAGGATCTTTTTTGTGAAAAACAAAAATGTCAGGTCTTTCTAGTGAGTCAAAATCTTTTTAATTTCTGTCTGCAGCTATATGTAAGAGATTTTTTGAAAAAATAATTTAACAATATGGATTTTCAAGATATTGATTCACAAACCTTTGTATAATGAAGGTTTATTGAAGCTTTTTCTGGAACTCAAATCTGTTATTTTAAAACTGATATTTTATATCATATGAAAACACGACAGAATTCTCTTTTCATTGTCAATCAAAGTAATCACAACCATCTGTTTAATTTAGAGGATGGGTCTATTTATGTGCCATTCTCTACTTATTTTTCATGCAAGATGTTGTTACTTGTGATTTTGATTTCCTAGGGGTTAGCAGTTCTAGTTAATCAGACTGGACCTTGGCAGTCTGTTAAGCTTCAAAGTGAATGTAGAAAATGGGTTTTATGCTCTGACATTAATGGGAAAAAGAGCCACCTGCATGAGAGAATTTTCGATTTGTCCTTCATTGCTGTTTACTGTACCTGGCAGTCAAGTGCACATTTCACTGCTCTAAGTAAATAATTTAAATCAGGCGCATTTGAAACTCACCAGCATTTTTCCATGGTCAGCTCCGTAACCTTCGCTTGCAGCACTAGGTGGAAAGGCAGAACACAAACTTAATTCCTTTTATAAAATATATGTTAATTGACCAGTATGTGTCATATTCCTTTACAATTCTTGTTGAAAACATGTTAACTTTTACTTACTTTGCTTTAATGATGACTATTCTGTAGAGTCATCAGTTTCAACTTGAATTTTTGTTAGCACTTTCATAACATTTATAACTTTAAATATTAAGCAAATAAAGTAAGCACTGCCCTTGCTTTGTATTTGGGATGCAAAAGGTTTCTGACAAAGTTTGTTAAAAGAATAATCATACCTTTTGTTTCCTTCTCGTGGATTTCTCTGAGTCTGTTCAGCAGCTCACTGAAGCTATCGCTTGTCATTTTTCAAGGTGAATTACCTCACTTGTATTTTGAATAAATCGTTCCCTCCACCTGTATTGCACATAAGAATAAACAATATCATTACTGAAGTCTTCTTCTTCTTCTTTCGGCTGCTCCCGTTAAAATTGTTGTTCGCATATTGATTTGGCAAAATTTTACACTGGATGCCCTTTCTGACGTAACCTGCACAAAGAAACACACTGGTTTGTGCTCTAAAGAATTAAAAACATGAATTAACATTAATAAACATAACTATAAATATTTAATTTCTTCAAAGAGCATTACAAAAAACCAAAGATGGTAACTAACATCAGTTCAAAAAACTGAAACTCTTTTATCATTTACTATTTGGTACTTTTAAATATCTGAAAATTCTTGCTTAAAACACAGTAGCTGCTTAATTGTTTTTCAATGTATTATTTATTTCATAAGTAGTTTGGCAGAGCAGGGCTTATTGCTCAAAAAGACTTGGTTCAATTCCTAGTTCAGTCCCAAAGACACATACAGGTCAGACTGACAATTCCAAGCAGGTCTGGTGTAACTGAATACAGTATGTGTTTTAGTGTGCCCTGTGACTGACTGTCACACTCTCCCAGGGTTGTTTCTTGCCTACTAGGACAGGATTTTGTTTCCTGTCAACCTGCTAACAACTGGATGGAGGTTTACTTAATTTTTAATAGCTTAATCTTAATGAGTATTTTAATATTTTGCCACCGTTTAAATAACTGCAAAATGTACTATTACATAAACAAATGTACTTTGATACTTAGTGGACCTCACATACACCTAAAGTACATCTATCCTCAGAATACTTTTCAGATATTTCATTGGTCTAACAAATATGCTAAATAGAACTCAAAAGTAGATGGGTAGCTGAGTATCATCTTGGTGTGCTACCAAAAGGGTCATCAATCCCTTCCTTAATCACTGACCATGAAAATCCACTGAAATATTTTTCAGAACATCTTACTTTTACCTTAGCAGGTCTGATCTTCTCTGCTGTACCCTAAAACAGTGGTTCCCAAACTCGATCCTGGGGACCCACTGTGGCTGCAGGTTTTTGATAGATAGATAGATAGATAGATAGATAGATAGATAGATAGATAGATAGATAGATAGATAGATAGATAGATAGATAGATACTTTATTAATCCCCAAGGGGAAATTCACAAAATGTTGTTCCAACCAACTTCAATGAAGAAATTACAAACTAAGTTTGATAGATTTTTATTAAAATGTAATAAGCAGTTCTATGGGGAATATCCATCCATTTTCCAACCCGCTGAATCCAAACACAGGGTCACGGGGGTCTGCTGGAGCCAATCCTAGCCAACACAGGGCACGAACCAATCCCAGGCAGGATGCCAACCCACCGCAGGACACACACAAACACACCCACACACCAAGCACACATTAGGGCCAATTTAGAATTGCCAATCCACCTAACCTGCAAGTCTTTGGACTGTGGGAGGAAACCGGAGCTCCCGAAGGAAACCCACGCAGACACGGGGAGAACATGCAAACTCCACGCAGGGAGGACCCGGGAAGCATACTGTTGTGTTTTTCTGCATGCAGAATAAAAGAAGAGTGAAAAAGACCAGGCACGGTGGCTCAGTGGTAGCGCTGCTGCCTCGCAGTAAGGAGACTTGGGTTCGCTTCCTGGGTCCTCCCTGTGTGGAGTTTGCATGTTCTCCCCGTGTCTGCATGGGTTTCCTCCGGGTACTCTGGTTTCCTTCCAAAGACATGCAGATTAGGTGCATTGGCGATTTTAAATTGTCCCTAGTGTGTGGGCTGGTGCCCTGCCTGGGATTTGTTCCTGCCCTGTGCTGGCTGGGATTGGCTCCAGCAGACCCCTGTGTTAGGATATAGCGGGTTGGAGAATGACTGACTGACTAAAAAAGACCAGCTAATTAAATGAGATCAGTTGTTATCGATTATTATCACCAATTGTGAATCTGGTTGGAACAAAAACCTGCAGCCAGAGCGTGTCCCCGGGACAGAGTCTGGGAACCACTGCCCTAAAAGGCAGCTTGTCTTTAAAGAGATAAGCAAGGCTGATATCAGTTTCCATTATGCACTGCACTTTCTTTTCTTTCTTAAACCAGCATGTATTTAATATACAGTATTTTATCTTCTTCCATACAGGTTGACAGTTTAAGTCACTTTTAGTTTTCCTTTGGAAGAATTTCTGTTTTCATTTGTGATTTTGTAATGTCTTGAAGAACTGAAGCTTTTGCCATACATTCAAAAGTGGTCCAGTATAACAGTTCAATATATAAAGCAAAAAACAAAAGTTCTGTCCTAACAAAATTCTTCACAGGTCTGAACACACTGTCAGGCTAAACACATATTCAACCAGTGAATTAATATTTATTTAATATAGCTCCTTTTGTAGTGAGCATTTCATTAAGCAATTTCTGGATTAGTTAGCCTACAATACAATAGAAATCAAATAGGAAATCAGAAGATAGGATAAAATCAACTGGCTAACTCAGGAATAATACTAAGTTCAATGTTCTTTTTAATTCATGGCAATGTGTGTTACTAGCTGTTCTACACAATTTTGCCTGGAAGAGTGATAAAATGTACATTACATATGTAAAATAAGTAAAAAGCATATCTGACACTTCTGATCTCCTCAATACAGCAGAAAGTTGTGCAATATCTCATATTTTCAAAATAGGTGCAATTTAAAAATTTTGTAGTCTGTGCATAAGCAGTTGAGTCCTGTATTCTAGCAAACATACTTTTTCCTTGATTCATCAACCTTCCATGTTTTTCATTTGCTATTTCTTCTAAAAAACATGGTCATATTTAGTCATTTTGTATTTCTGTGTTTAAGCATATTCCCTATATAACTTTGAGTAAGCAACATTTGTCTATTCCATGAATATTTTATACAGATTTCACATTCAGGTAGCTTTACTTTTCCACTTACTATTCTTTGCATTGCATTGGTTTACAGGTGCTCTTGTATATTTGGAACTTGACAAATGTTGCCACACCTTTTGCTAAACAAAGCCATACATGTATATATATATATATAGATGCAAAAATATCTGTGATTGAAAAGTGGTCTCTTCCTAATCCACAGAGGAAAACAAGAGCAGTAGCTTAACAGCTAATAAAGATGACGTGAAAAGTTAAAACAATGCCTTGAGAAGAAGATAAAGCAAGTTTTTTTTTTCTAGTTTATCTTTCAAAAGAAACATGTGAATACTAGTGACAATGTAACCGTAGGTATTTCACATGCCACATTGCACCTGACATGGGAGGAGTAAATCATCATCTACCGAAGGCAAACTGGAATGACCAGAACTAGTCTTTCAGGATACGGTGCCTAAGGCCTTTTTTTTATAACAAGAAAGGAGGAAAGGTTGTACTGTTTTGAAGAAGTGGTATTGCAAAAGATTTTTGTTTATTCCTGTTATTGACCTTAAGCTGCTAGCCCTTCAGACTTCATCTTTGTTCCTTAAGAAGCACTTTGAAATATATGGATTTCAGCTGAAAACATAACATCCAAACCTGTGATGATTATATGGTTAATGTGTCTTTTAATCTAAAAAATGAAATCAATCCTGAAAAGTGAATATGAAAAACAAATTGCCATACTAGAAATGTCTGTATTTGACACACCCAGTTTCGTTTAGCACATTACATTCTTTAAAGGTATTTTGATGCTGCATTAACATTATAATTGTCTAGTCTTCTTGTTCATATCAGATACAGTTTGTGTAAAGCAAAAGACGAATTAAGTTATAGCACTGCAGAGTCGTGCACCTTTTTTTGAAACACTTTGATCTTAGCAGCTCCGCTGAGCAAATGAGTCAACCTCCCTGTGTACAAGTTCTAACATATATGTATGTGTAAATAACTGTATGGCATTTGTTCCTGTGTAAAGTAACTTGAGATGGAGTTGTGGATAGAAATGTGTTATATGAAGTACTGTGTTTGGGTTTACTTGATTTAACAGTTTGCAACATTTCAAATGTACTGTCAAAGCCAATTTGGCTAAAATTGTGATTTCTTAATCTGTTCTAAAATAAGCCAGGGAAAGTTATATTGTTTTTAAAGAGGCCTAGTCTGAATCTGTCTCATGTAGATTTTTATGTTGCTTCTATTTTATACCCAAGTGTTTACAGTTTACAGCTTGAAAACAATCATTTGCATTCTATGCAACACATTTGTTATATGTCTGTAAACGGCAGAAAACAAATGCCAAGCTTGTAAAAATGATTAAATAAATCGTTCAAGTAATAGCAGGGCATAGCGGCATACATTGAAAGTGCTCATATACTTTTCTATATTATATTAACTTCTTATCTCCACTTTTTCCTTTTTCCCCCTGTGGACCACTGGGGCGCGTACAGCCGTCCTAACCCGACACAGACAAGTTCCAGTCCAGCACACACATTTATTTACAGCTGGGGTGTGCTTTTGTCTGCTCCCCACAGCACAGTACATAAAGCACACTCTTTTCCTTCTCTCTTTCTCTCTGCCTCCACTCCTCTCCTCTCCCAGCAAACTTTGTCCACTTCCTCCCGACTCTGGCTCCTTGAATGAAGTGAGGTGGCTCCTTTTATTCTGCTCCTGGGAGTGCTCCAGGTGGCTCATTAATATTACCTGGAATCACTCCCAGGTGTGGTGGAAGTCAACTGTAGGGATCTGCAGCTCCCCCTGGTGGCCCCCACGGAACCCAACAGGACTGTACCAAACTCCAGCTCCCAGCATGCCACAGCCGCCCAGGAGGGCTGCCCTCTAGCATCCCTGGGGAGGTAGTGCCTCAGAATTGCTCTCTCCCCCAGTCCTTTCATTCAGCTGGCGTCCCAGCCGGGTAATGGCCAAAACTGCCCGTCACACCCCTTAAATTTGACCATTTAGTCTTTTTGAAAAATGTGGTTTATACTTGCTGCTTATTTTATATGATCAGTTAACAAAATGTTAGTCCATGACACCAAATTATAGGAGCACGTAGTCAGAAAGAAAACATTACGAACATTAAGTATATCAGAATCCTACATAATAAATTATACTTAGTCAAAATATTTAATCATTTCAGAAAATATAATTTTTTTGTTTCTTTCTTTGCACTATTGCCTATTTATTATTTTATAATTATGTCTTATTTTTACATATTATTTTATCATTGTTCCAGCAGTTTATTATCTATTTGACCTCTTGATTAAATGTACAGAATGTGTGTTAAAATAATTGGTGGCCCATATCTGCATTTGTTCTTCTCTGGATATTTTGGCATTCTGTCCACAAGCCAAAGGTGTATATACTGAAAACTTGTGTATTTTATAAAGTTTTGTTGTATTAACAGTAGATTTTCATGGTGACTTTGATCAAGCTCTTTTTATTTGTTTATTTTTTATTTACTACAAGCATAATCAAATTGGGGTGGCACTGTGGGTAGTGCTGCTGCCTCGCAGTTGGGAGATCTGGGGACCTGGGTTCGATTCCCGGGTCCTCCCTGCGTGGAGTTTGCATGTTCTCCCCGTGTCTGCGTGGGTTTCCTCCGGGCACTCCGGTTTCCTCCCACATTCCAAAGACATGCAGGTTAGGTGGATTGGCGATTCTAAATTTTCCCTAGTGTGTGCTTGGTGCGTGTTTGTGTGTGTCCTGCGGTGGGTTGGCACCCTGCCCAGGATTGTTGGCTGAGATTGGCTCCAGCAGACCCCCGTGACCCTGTGTTTGGATTCAGCGGGTTGGAAAATGGATGGATAATGAAATTGTTTTTCATTTCTCAAAGGATTTATACTTTTAAGAACAAAACAGTTTTTATTCTCTTCATGACAGAAATCCTTTAATTATTTACCCTAAGATTAAAACGATCAACATTTTACCTTTAAATTAAAGTGACTAACAAACCATAGGCTAAAAGATAAAAAATTAAATCATGTACTTCTGGTCACATTGCTCTGGTGACTTTTTTACTTATTTTTATTATTTTGAAAAGTAACTGAAGCATTTCTGAGTAGCATTAGCTTTTAAATATAAAACCTAAAAAACACTCTCTGAGATTTCCCTTTACCAGACGCATCTGTCCATCAATTCTCTGTTCTCCATTTTAAAAGCCTGGTAGTAGATCTCTACTCCATGTATCTCACATAGGAGTTTCCTAGACTTGTCACATGGAACATTATTCAGTTGAAAATGACATTTATAAACTGCTATCATGAACAGATTCATTTAGAAAATGAAGATGTTCAAATATGCTTCAGCCCTGAAATATTGATATACTGTATTAATATCTAGAGACTCAATGCACTCCATTAATAATCCTTGGCACTGTTATATTGCCACCGTCAGCTTGTGTTTTTAATACTCTCAGTACAGAGTCCCATAAACCCAAGGGAAGTTTAACATATCCTACCCACCCCGTCAGTGTTAATGTGCAGGATCTAGCAACCATCATCAGGCCATCTTATGTTTCTCCAGTGTTTTGGATCTTTAGTCTGCTGTAATTGTGCCCTATTGTTCCAATTTGACACAAATGGAGCTCTTTAGTATCATTTATTACTTTACCTTTTGTGTGTGACAAGACAGAATAAGGTATTCATTCTGATATACCTTTTCAGTACCACTGCTGTTCTTGGGTGTTAGGGCTTCCTATTAGTCTGCTTACTTTGTACTGGACATTGCATGCCTCTTTCGTAAAATATCTACAATTGTCAGACTGGTTTTCTGGAATGCGGCCATTTTTTAATACACCAGACACATGTGAAAACAACAGCAAGGATAACTGTTCTACCATATCTTACACACACTACCACATTGCATTTTAAATTAGTTAAACCCTCCTTCCAATGTGCATGCACACATGCATGCTTAATCTTTCAGTAGTTAAAAAAGTGGTTGTTTACCGTATTTACAAATTTATTTGTGAATTCCATACTTATAACTTCAACGTGTTCTTTACTTTGGCTCACTTTCCGATAGCAGTTTGCTGCCATCTGTTAAATTATTTACAGTGTATTTGCTAGCTGTATTCTATAAGTAATCATGTATTCAGTTGCACTATCATTTTTTTTACTGTACCTACCTCTTCTTTTTCATTATCCTGCTAAATCACCATCTTAATATCCTGCTTTTCATAAACTCACTCTGTGTTTCCTATTCTCTTGTGTCACCAATTGCAGTAGGCAAGATTCAAATTTGAAGCATAATTTGTCTGCTGTCTGTTCTACCAAAACATTCTACTACTTTTGAGTAGTTAGCAATGAAATTATAGATTATATACTGTTTCTCATCTGATGTTAAATGTCTGTGGTGTGCCATTTAGCTGAAAGGCATAAAAGCACAGTATTAACTTTTATACATGCATCAATTTGAGGCAAAGCCAATCCCAGAAGTAAGAGAGGAACATGGGACATGGGGGCTATGACATGGCATACTCATGGAATATCCAACAGGAATAATTTGGAGTTGTCAATTAACCTGGCTCTGTGATGTGGAAGGAAAGCCTGGAATGTCCTTGAAAAATAAAATGTACAAAAGAAGAGCGAGTGAACTCCACACAGACAGTTGTCAGTTAATTTAGTTCCATCACAATTTTTCAGACAACATTAGGTGTAAGGTAGGAAACTGTTTTGGTCAATTATGTCAGTAGAAGAAAAACAGGCTTAGAAAACTGATAGATAATAATAATAATAATAATAATAATAATAATAATAATAATAATAATAAGAGGGATGAGGGAAGTCTGGGCATCTCTGCTCAAGCTGCTGCCCCCGTGACCCGCCCTCGGATAAGCGGAAGAGGATGGATGGATGGATGGATGGATAATAATAATAATAATAATAATAATAATAATAATAATAATTAGATATTGCAATTTGAGTGTGGGGCGGCACGGTGGCACAGTGGGTAGCACTGCTGCCCTCGCAGTTAGGAGACCCGGGTTTGTTTCCCGTGTCCTCCCTGCGTGGAGTTTGCATGTTCTCCCTGTGTCTTTGTGGGTTTCCTCACACAGTTCAAAGACATGCAGCTTAGGTGCATTGGCGACCCTAAATTGTCCCTAGTGTGTGCTTGGTGTGTGTGTGCACACAATGCAGTGGGCTGGCGCCCTGCCCAAGGTTTGTTTCCTGCCTTGTGCCCTGTATTGGCTGGGATTGGCTCTAGCAGACCCCCGTGACCCTGTAGTTAGGATATAGCGGGTTGGATAATGGATGGATGAATTATAGTGTGTTCATAAATCTGTAAATCCTTTCAAAGGTGCATTATGTCACAATATATATTGTTCCCAACACCCTTTATTGAATCAAATATTCATTTTGAAAAGAGTTTAACAGCCCCAACAAGTCAGTATGTGACGCAGACAGTTTGCTGATTACAGAAAAATACTAACAAGTAGCTGCATGTTGCACATATCTCAATAATGGGTCTGAGACACAGCTAGCGCAAAGATTTTAATTTACTCAGTTATAGAATAGTTTGCCAAACAAAAAATGAAATCTACTGTAGTGTTGAAACTTAAGGAAATGAAGCAGCCTTTTTTCCCAAAAGATATAATTCCTTTTATTACAAATTTTCCAGCGTTAACAGATAAATAGCAGTGGTATACAGTATTGCAAATAGTAATCCAATTTATAAAACTACTTTACCCGTAGCAGATTACTAGCAAGTTAAACTCAGAATTATCAAATACAGGTCACAAGTTCATTTCTGAATTAGGCGCTTGTTCAAGGAAGGGCATTTATACACATGCATGTTGCAGCCTTACTATAAGGGACTTTCCATGAGCATGGAGCATGTCAAACTCCCTCCTGACAAGCCCCCACAACCCAAGAAAATGGGAGCAAACTACATGTTTTTGCATTTTTAAGTGCTACTAAAATTGATTTAGTTAGGGTGGAGCTTGGTGTCTGTCTGTTGGCTTATGTAAATGAGACTTTGACTTTCCCAAGATCTGCAGGCCTCAGGGTATTTATTTCTATCTGAAATGCACATAAAATGTAATTTTTGTTTATTTCTTAGGTCTTGTGAATTTTGAGAACATTAATAACATATGCTTAAAAAGTTACATTTATATGTATGTACTTATATAGAGGTCCCTGTGCTCTTAAACTGGAATAAACGTGTCTGGAAAACTAATGAATAAATATGGAAATATATGTTATTGTGAATATTGTTAATCTGATTAAATCTGTATATGTATATCATGTTTTAAGAATGCATACTGAGAAAGGTGCTATAAAAAGGAACTGAATGGGATTTTAAAAATTTTGTTGTTTCAATAGCTATTATCTTTAAGGTCATATGGAGCTCTGTCTTTAAAAGAGATTCTCCAGCCTCCCTACACAACCAAGTTCAATCATCAACAAAGATGGCAAAAACTGTTCAGTATGCATAATTATTTTAATGATATCTCAGCTTCTTTTCAATTATATTTCTTGAGACAGATGGCCAACAAGAAGTCTGTGCATATGGTAGGGATGGTGCGTATTCACTTCGGTTTTCATCCCTTTCTAAAATTATTGAGAGCTTCTATGTGACAGTGTTGAATTTCTACTAAGCTTTGCCTGAAGCATGTGCTTTTTCTTCCTAATAGATTCATAAATAGTGTGCTTTCACTGTGTACTCACAAGCATCCAATGGTACACTTTTAATGTGCACTTTTCTGTTAAAGTGATGCCCACTCCTGCAGGAGTGCCTAAACACTAAATGAATGGCTAAGCCAATATCACATTACACAATGTTTCCAGCAATATCCAGGCTTAGCCCTAATTTAAGCCTTAATAAGCTTAACAAGTTGTGGTGAGTTGCATCTCGCCCCTGTGAACACCAATAATGTAGTCTGACATTCTAGGCAACTACATCATTGCACTCTGCAAGTCTCAATGACAAAATCAGACAGGTTTGATTTGGTCTTAAGTCGTAGGGGCAGCTCCTGTGCATGTATGAGAGCTGAAAACCAAAGAGTGCTTAGCTGTAATTGCAACGCTTTCAGTGCATCTGCAAGGAAAGAAGAAAGTGGGTGTTTAGGACTACAAAAACAGAAGACGGGTTTGTCTCCCTGATGTCTCATATTTGTTGCACCACAACAGAATAGAAAAAGATGAGCCATACCTGTAAATCAGTCATAGAGCCACCAGCGCTATCTGAAAACTCATCACAGGCTACCATTTCCTCCACACATCCACATTTTCTCACACTGGTACAGTTAAGAGTTGTCAGTGATTTGAAAATCATGACTTTGAACTGTGGGAAGAAACACATGTTCATGTGGAGCAAAAATGTAAATTCCAAACAGAAGAAAATCTGTGAGACTGCACTGCTACAGACTGCATGTCTGTGCCACCCTTTATTAAGTGTGTTTGGGCAAATCATAGCCAATGAATGAATTAATACAGAAGTCAGACAGAGAAGTTTACAGAGAGTATAGCACCTGAGCTATGGCCTGCACCCTACCTGACAGTGAAACTCCATTAGAAAAGTTTCAATTGGACAAATGTTGTAAAAAACTAACACTGAGTTTAACCTAAAGTTGTCTGAAACAAAGCATGGCATGAATACTGTAGGTTTGCTGACAAAAATGAACTGTAGCTTTTATGAATATTCATTTACTACTGTGGAAAAAAGTAAAGATTCAAAGATTACCATGGGGCAAAATATAGCATCAGCAGTAACTGGAAATATCACAATAATTTTATTATTATGGTGATTTTATAAATCACATAAAAATTAGTATAATACAATCTCTCTATTATAAAAGAAAATCTTGAGACAAGACTATTGTCAAGAGATTTTTTCAAGTCCCGCCATCCTCTCAACCATTTTCAACCACGCCCACAGTCTTCTCACTTCTCATTCGTGTGAATGCTTTTGTCAGACACAGTTCCTGCGCTCTCAGCTCTTATAGATTTTTTACGTTTTCCTCACTTTAAGTTCCCAATAAAAGAAGACTTATTGAAGAATTTCATACCGAAGGGTTATCAACAGAAGAAATGAGTACATGAACAATCCTAGCAGAAAGAAATGATGAAGTCAAATGAATTAACATGAAAATTGTGGATAGGTTACACGGCAAATTGGTTAAATGTGTATCAATAGACTATGCTGAAACAGTTGGTGGTGATGGTCAGGAAGATGAAAATATCAACTTACAATGAATATCTGTTGTAGAATATCTACAACCGTTAACACCGTCTGGTCTTCCACCGGCTGAATTACTGTTGAAAGAAGGATGTATCATAATGTTATTGCGTAATTTATGTATGAGTGATGGGCTATGCAATGGAACAAGATTAGTTGTATTCAAAATTGGTTGAACAATTCTGACATGTAAAATTTTAACAGGCAACAAGAAAGGTAATGTAGTATATCTTCCTCGGATAACATTAGACACCAAAGGAGATCTTGATATGTCATTCGTATTAAAACGTTTACAGTTTCCCATTAGAATAGCTTTTGCTATAACAATTAGCAAATCAGAGGGACAAACATTCGAAAAAGTCAGTTTATTTATTAGAGAGAAAGAAACAATACTCACTCACAGGCAGTTATATATTGCGTTGTCATGATGTAAGTCCAAACATGGAATCAAAATTCAATGTGATATTGACGAAAAGCTAATTCAAAAAATTATTTTTACTGAAGTTTTACAGTAAAAGTGTAAGTTTAAAAAGTATTTCTGTGTTAATTTCAAAGCCAAACAGAACGAAAACATATAACGCAACAAATACCTCTAATGCAACATGAAACATAATTTTCTTTCAATTGCTTATGTTTTACTATTTTTTACTATGGTTAACTATTTGCTGTAATGTAAAATAGTCTATTATGCATATGTAACAATTCCCATGAAAATAACAATCTGTTTATATTGTACATCTGCTTCCCCATACATTAGTGGCAGATCTGCAAATTGGCTAGAGCCCCCTAGTTTAAAAAAAATGAAATTAATGCTAAATTCAAAATATTTATGTTTCATATCAACGTCCTTTCCCTAACCAATTCGAAAAGATCTGCTAACCACGAGACTGGCATGATGTTATCTCATATTTATTTATATCAAAAGAGTTAAAGAGTGTAATATCACATTAGTGGCAAAAATCTATTTTTCATAGATGACACCCTATTCAGAGTTTATTCCTGCCTTGCATCCTATGCTAAGTGGAATAGGCTACAGCAGACCCTCAGAACCCTGTTCAGGACTATGTAGGTCTGAAAATGAGTGACTAATACAGACAGCTGTTACATGTCATATCATATTAGGAACAGAAAGCCTGCAGATTTTTCATTCAGTAATGAAGAATAGTCATGTTGCTGGCACACATAGTCCATAGATAAGGGCTGTCAAGGTTTCAGGAAGCCTGATTGTAGGTTTTGATTCCAATCATACCCTTAAAAAGAAGCCATTTCGCACCTTTAGTTGACCTCGGTTGATGTAATTAAGCCTTTCATTTCCCTGTTTCCACGTTTGTGGGTTAAAAATTCCTCTCAGCTTAGCATTTTAAATGAAGTTGAAAAAGTATCCTGTTTCCAAAGTGCTGCTTCAGATAAGAAACACACTGAAACATGTGATTAAATGTACAGATTAACTGACAAGAAATTAAGGAATCATATCAGAAAGAAAACTAGCAGCATTGTAGCCATGACCATGTTTTATGTTTCCACTGGAAAGCAGTGTAAATATTATTTAAATTTCCATAAAATATTACAAAAAAGTTTCCTTAAATATAAATTAAAGCATGCAAGGCAAGAATAATAATGAGGAGTAGCACAAATATTCAGACAAACAGAAGAACAACAAATCATGACACCTCTCTGACTGTTTGTATACTTACTGGTTTACTTGTCTAATTAGTGGGGTGGGTTGTGCACTTAGTACGAATACAAGCACTCCTCACTCAGACTTCCCAAACAACTCTCTGTGATCCTTCAGCCTCTCCTTCTCCTACCAGTCGAGTTACCAGTTAAGTCACTTCCCTACTCCAGGTCACTACCTCAGTAGCTAGAAAGAGTATTTTAATCCCAGTCAGCGGCCATTTCCTGGGTGAATTCTGTAATTATTTCCAATGGTCAAGAGCACTCTCTAAAATTCTGCTGTCTGTCCACCTAGAGCTCCCTGTGCTAGCCTACAACCTCTAGTTCCAACTTACATTTAAGGAACCAGCAACCACCATGTAGCTTGTCCTCTATAATATGCAGTAGGAGTCTATACTTACTATAGTGGACTTCAAAGTTGGATTTTATCAGTATGAAGAACTTGTACCAAATCTTCTTTACAATATAGCCATTCTCTGTACAACTAAAGCAACTACTTCTGGTCTCACCCTTAACTCTCATCCTGCACATACTTTCTGTATTAATACGTATTTACAGTATTCAAGTGGTACTGCGCAAACTGTACATAAGATTCAGAATGAATTCACCTTGATTCTGTGATGCCATAAGGAGGTCGACGAGAACTGAATACAACAATATGAACAACATGGTCTCCCTGGAAGACCTTTTTGAACTTTTTCGAAAACCTCATTAACTGCTTTTTTTGTAGAGGGTGTCCAGCAATCTACTAAGATAGCAGAGGAAGCTGTTTGTTTAATGTTTCAGACAGTATTTTTGATCTGTTAACATCAAGAACTTCACTAAGCCTCTTGTATTCCATTCAGGATCTCATCCCTGGGTCCGGGTATTTTTCCTTTATTTTTGTTTTTTGTTTTGATGTTATTTTGTATATTGTGTTATTAATTCTGTTGTTTTTGTGAAGTTCTTTCTGTGTTTTATTTATTTTACATTTTGTTTATTAGTTCTGCAATTTTATATATTTTTTTCGTTCCTCCTCTGTTCCCTTTATGCAGAGTCCAAGGGGCAGAGTCACCAAATGATTAGCCCAGCAGAATATATGGAGAAAAAATTGCTCTGCTGATCTGGCACTGTTATTGATTCGTGCTGTTTGATTTCTGCTTCTTTCTAGTTTTGGATATTCTGCTGTTGCTGAAAGTACTATTTCTAGATTGTGGTTATTGGAATTTGTTCACTTTTAGATTTTCCTTTTAGGCTGTAGTTTTGCTCCTTTCTTTTTTTTTCTTCCTTTTTGAATTATTTTGATAAAAAATAATAAAGGAACTATACTTTTTGTTTAAACTCTAAAGCCTTTGCCCCATTCTTGGGCCTGTGTAGGCCTTATGTCTGCCTTTTGAGTATGATGCAAACTGTTTGTGATGGTAAGACCTGGCCTTTATATGCAGACTTGTTGTAAGGGCAGGTCTGGCTGTGGATTTTAGAGGCCTGCACCTTTTTGATATTTTCAGTGCTATATGTATCTTTTTTAAGTTACACCTTCAATTATGTTTATATAAGCAGTATATGTATGCCTTTAAATTTTTTTCTGATTGTTCAGTACAGAAATTACCTTTATCCACTTGTCTCATGTCTATTGTATATGTATGTGTTTATATGTTTAATTATTTACTACTAGACAAAGAGCCCATTTCGACAACGTAAGATGAAACGGGCACGGGTTTGTGTCAGCAGTGTATGAAGAACAAATGATAAGTAACGAAGAAGTTGTTTTGTAATGATTGTAGTCTGCTTTACTCATTACTGTACAGGCTTGTACTGTTAGTTGATGAATTTTCCAGGCCTATAGTATAATATTGAATGATGAATGTTCCAGTACAATATGGAATAGTAATAAGTATAAGCATCACAAACCTGATATAGGTGTATTGAATGAATGCGTAATTGAATCAGAATGCGTAATTAGGCCTTGAGCTGTAGTCGAAATCGCCTTTCAGGCCTCTAGAGCTTTAATCGAAGTCGCCTTTCTCTTTGAATTTTTGCGGCTGTAAATCCGCCGCCTGCTGCAATGTTGGGGTTGGATGTTGGTCTCGTAAGGTTTTTCGGGCAGCCGCGCAGAAGGCGACTGCGCATTCGGCTTCGGACGTGCGCAGAAGGCGACTGCGCATTCGGGTTCAGACGGACGTGAGTGAGTGAGTAAGAGAGGAGGCAGGCGAATTATGTATTAATACTAGACAAAAAGCCCGTTTCGACAACGTAAGATGAAACGGGCACGAGTTTGTGTCAGCAGTGTATGAAGAACAAATGATAAGTAAGAAATAAATAAGAAAGTGATGTAAGTAATGATAATTAACTAAGAGGTTTGGGATATGTATGACTTTATCACTGCGAAAAATACTGTACACTTAAAAAATACATGCTATCTATGACGTTTTTTGTTTGTATACTAGAGGCCTGTCAGTATGCAACTAAAGTTGTAAAATCTCTCTGTAGACTACATTTTTTGTGAAGACACTCTCACTGTTTGGTAGTAATTTCCCTTGATGTGGCCCATCTTTAACTTGCACCTTCACATCACTCGCCCTTCTGACTCTTGAAAAAGCCACATACAATTGACCATGGCTGAAAACGGGTTCGGCAAGGAATATTCCTACCATGTCAAATGTTTGTCCTTGTGACTTGTTTATAGTCATGGCGAATGCTAGTTTGACAGGGAATGACCTTTGAATTTGGAAACACATGTAGTCTTTAAGCTTAATTTATTTTGTGTCATGTGCATAAAAATTGCTATATTTTATAATTATGTAGGCCTATGGCAGTAAAAGGGAAAAAATGAGAAATACAAATCAACGAAAAGTAGAAGAAGAAACGAAGAAGTTTTTTTGTAATGAGTTTAGTCCTCTTTACTCATTACTGTACAGGTTTGTACTGTTAGTTGATGAATTTTCCAGGCCTATAGTATAATATTGAATGATGAATGTTCCAGTAAAATATGGAATAGTAATAAGTATAAGCACCACAAACCTGATATAGGTGTATTGAATGAATGCGTAATTGAATCAGAATGCGTAATTAGGCCTCGAGCTGTAGTCGAAATCGCCTTTCAGGCCTCTAGAGCTTTAATCGAAGTCGCCTTTCTCTTTGAATTTTTGCGGCCGTTGGCACCAAGTTGCGAGAATAAGCAGTTTTGAAAGGGCGAGGATGCAAGGGGCATTAAAATCACTCCAGATGGTGTGGTGAACATTCAGTGCTTGGTGCGAATAGGCCAGCAGCGTTTTATTTTACTCAGATCTCAGCAGCAGCGCACGACAATGCGTACCGCGCCACCTGTGGAGATTTGTATGTGGCTTAGAATGTGTACCTCGCTTCGCACACATCAACATCTGCGGACGACGGTAGTGTAATGATCGTGATGGCTGTGGAGTCATTCCTGCCACTGAAAGTACTTAATAATAATATGTTCTTTCGTATTATTTTGAGTGTGAGGGTTGGCTGTGATCGGGGCTAATATCCTACGCCTGTGCGGAAGGATTTGGGATTTCAGAATAATAATTCCGAAATGCATTGGCTAAATCCGCCGCCTGCCACAATGTTGGGGTTGGATTTCGGTCTTGTAAGGTTTTTCGGGCAGCTGCGCAGAAGGCGACTGCGCATTTGGCTTCGGACGTGCGTAGAAGGCGACTGCGCATTCGGCTTTGGACGGACGTGAGTGAGTGAGGAGGCAGGCGAATTATGTATTAAGATATATACAGTACATTCACACACCACTTTATTAGATACACCTGTTTAACACAAATATCTAATCAGCTAATCACATGACAGCAACTCAATGCATTTAGGCATGTAGAGATTGTCAAGATGACCTGCTGAAGTTCAAATCGAGCATCAGAATGAGAATGTGGCATGGTTGTTGGGATCAGAAGCTGTTGATCCTGGGATTTTCATGCACAACCATCTCTAGGGTTTACCCAGAAAAAAAGCCTTATTGATGCCAGAGCTTCGAGGAGAATGGCCAGACTGGTTCAAGCTGATAGAAAGGCAACAGTAACTCAAATAACCACTCATTACAACTGAGGTATGCACAACAGCATCTTTGAATGCACAACACGTCCAACCTTAAATCAGATGGGCTACAGCAGGAGGGAACCACACTGAGTGCCACTCCTGTCTGCTAAGACAGGCAACTGAGGCTACAATTTCCATGGGCTTACCAAAATTGGACAACAGAAGATTGGAAAACTATTGCCAGGTCTGAAAAATCTCGATTTCTGCTGTGACATTCAGATAGTAGGGTCAGAATTTAGCATCAACAACATGAAAGCATGAATCCATCCTGCTTTGTATCAATGGTTCAGGCTGGTGGTGATGGTGTAATGGTGTGGGGGATATTTTCTTGGTACACTTTGGGCCCTTTAGTACCAACTGAGCATTGTTTAAATGTCACACCCTACCCGAGTACTGTTACTGATAATTTCCATCGCTTTATGACTGCAGTGTGCCCATGTTCTGATTGCTACTTCCAGCAGGATAACACGCCATATCACAAAGCTCAAATCATCTAAAACTGATTTGTTGAACATAATGATGAGTTCACTGTACTCAAATGACCTCCACAGTCACCAGATCTCAATTCAATCTCAATTCTCATTTCTGAAGCCAAAAGGGGGTCCAACCCAGTACCAGCAAATTGTACCTAATAAAGAGGCCAGTGAGTGAATATTGTGATTGGCATTCTTTGTTTAATTTTTACTTATATTGTGCTGCCTACATCCTTTTTTTTAACTGCTTTACAGAATTTTTGAAGCATGGACTTTGTTTCAGTTTCACGTGTTTATTTGTTTTGAAACATCTAAAATATTTTTGCAACACCATTTTATTTGCTACCGCCTTGCCATTTTTTGGTGTTTGTGTTTAGTTGTTTCTTTGTGATTGCTAGAAGAGATGACCAAGTTCATGCTGTGTGTGACGTTGTGGGTCAGCAGTTTGCAGATATAAAAGTAAAAAAACTATTGTGTGGATTTTTTTAATAGTGCTTTAAGATTAGGACTAGGTTCTGTTTCTTTGACTACAAGTTTAGGTTTTCCTTTTGGCTTTGATGCTAAATTTAAATTGATTAATTATTTTTGATCTCTACCTTATATACAATGTGATTATTTGGGAAACCAGTTGGCAAACATCTGCCACAACCCCTCAGTTCTGAGAAGCAGATCATAGACATGTTACTCAGTACCTGCCAAATAATACAAAGAGTACACGACACGTGTTTCGCCCTAATTGGAACCAATCAGGCGTACGCACTTTTTGCTTCCCTTTTCAGGGATCAAACCTTGGACATAATATATATATATATATATATATTGCATTGTATATTTATTTATGTATAGATATGGTATGTATGTACTATATGAGAATAAAAATGCTTTGACAAGAACAGACCAACATAGCTTTAATTCCTATTTACATATGTATATTGTGATTGGTTGACTACTTGGCAGGTGTTTGCCAGAAACAAGTTGTGGAAGGTGGAAGCACATTAATTTTTACTGAACTTAGAAGTGACTCTGGGCATTGTCCAAGAAGCACCCCCTTTGATATATTTACTGTATAGGTTACTTTGTGACACTGGCCCCTTGAACATGAAATTGGAAGATGAGTAGGGGCAAAAATGAACTGAAGTTTGGCTGGCAGTGATTTAGTGCCATCCTTAGTTAGGCCTAGAGGAGAGGTGTGGTTTGTTTTTCTGTTTATTAACTGGGTACCTGATCATCCTTTGAGCATCCATCTCTTTGCATTTTGCTTATGTTTGATAAAAATTTGGATTTTAAATTATAATTATATATATGGCTAGTACTATTTTTGCCATGTTACAAATCAGGCTGCATTTTAAATATTCACCAATGTTTGTTATTGGTGGAGCACAGGTATATTAAATGACTAGCCTGGGGTCATCCAATGAGGAAATAGGAATTTTATTGGCAACCTTATGATTTAAAGTTCATTGACTTAGCTGCTACATCATACTGCCACATTATTTCAGGTTCAGGTGGCACATAGAGGTGCCCTTCATCACTTTACTTTTTGTTCTACATCTGAAGTTTATACTTCTTTGAACTCATATTAACTCTTTCAGGGCTGATGTTGACTTTTGTCAAAATTCAGGGGTAGAGGATAGTAAATCAGCCGTAAACGATGACAAAACTCACCGTTATGTTTTAGTTCAACTCTCTTTGCTAGAAGGAAAGTTAGCTTTGTTGATTTGATCTCAATTCTCTTCGCATGCGTGAGTAGTGAAGAGCAAACAACCTCTAACATGGCATCGACATCTGACGAGAGACCAAAGCGAATGCACAAAGCAAAACACTCCGTGGACAACATTTTGTGTATTATTATTACCAAATTGGACTCTGACTTGCCGGACTTCAATTTTGATGCAAGTGATCTGAAGATGGAGACTGAAAACGAAAGTGAAGTACCGGCTTCAGCTGATCGGCCCCCAGTTGATTGTGGTGTTGAACCCGCTTGTGTAGCCGATGCACCAAGGGCAACGTTCGCCTGGGAGGACCGCCATTTATGATGGCAAGAGGTACCAAACAGATTGAGTAGCACTGCTTTGTGAAGACAGGCCAGGCAGCCGGCCTGCCACGCATTCCTAGCAGCCATCGTGCTGCCCCTACACAACCACCATAGACGCTGAACAGGACCCGACAGTAGCAACAGCAACAGACATTTTATGTTGATTTACATGCGAAACCTTTGCTTTGTGTGCTTTTCAGAAAACAGAGTTGCCTGCAAAAAATATTCAGCCCTCAAAGAGTTAATAATAAAATCATCCTTTATTGAACCCACTTGGCACAATACATAGTCACATAAATCTATATCTTATCTTAACAGCATTGGAAATAAGGTGGGATTCAGCCCTGGAGGATGAGTGCACACTCACACAGGCCAGGTTCGAGATGCTAATTATTTGAACACACAGGTCTTTGGGTGTAAGCCAGACTAATCTGAACTCTGAACTCTACACAGAAAGAAGCTGAACTCTACTATTGTGACAACCGCAAAACAGTTAAAACTATCTATCTATCTATCTATCTATCTATCTATCTATCTATCTATCTATCTATCTATCTATCTATCTATCTATCTATCTATCTATCTATCTATCTATAATCACATTATTCAAGTAATATGGTATGATTTTTTTTATAATAATATAATAATTTATAATAATATAATAATGTGAACAAAAAGCAACACAACACTTTGCAACTGAAAATATTTCATTAATAGAATGGATTGAGAGAGCAGCAGAATTACAGTATAACCTGATAGATTGTGAATTTAGCAAATGGTTCACCCATATTGATTTGTATTATAACAAAGAACTATTTCAGCAATGCAGCTAATTTATGTGTTCTGCCCTGAGAAACAAAGATGCATTAAAAAAGTAAATTGCTAACATTCACTAGGCTGCTAGACAAGCTGCTTAATGAACGTACAGTAGAAAATGCTTTTGAAAGAAGTGCTTGTGCTAATTTCCTCCTCACAAGGCTGAAAATGTATTGTTCATTTAAAAAGGTAATAAATGTATATCAAGTTTCACCTTTACTAAACACAAAAATGCTGCACACATTCTTGTGTATACATTTTAAATTGTCATACAAGAAAGAAGTTTATATTGAAATAAGTGTTCATTCAACAAAAGGTTTTTGTATTTACATTTAATATTATATTGTAGTGAGATACCAGGTGAGGCAAAGCTTACATGACCTTTTATAGGTCTTCTAAATATTCTTTCTTTTGTGTAGATAAGGCATTGTACTTTTATGAATAGTAAGGCACTGCATAAAATAAAGTTTGTTTCCTTGTCTTTTTCTTGTTTTCTGATTACATCTTGCTTGAAGAAGGGGCCTGAGTTGCCTCAAAAGCTTGCATATTGTAATCTTTTTAGTCAGCCAATAAAAGGAGTCATTTTGCTTGACTTCTTATTGCCTTGACTCTGTAATATGTATGTCTTTGTTATGTCCTTCCTATCTGTTGCTCTGACACCCAGCTGATGGACTGCTTTCTTCAAGCTGACTTTTATGAATCACTCCAGTCCTGCACTGGTCTCTTCAGCACCAAAAAGAGGGACATCAGATTTTTGACTTGCTGGCCTAGCAAAGGACCCTGGTTAAACATTTTAGAACAGCCACTTCCACCCTTCATTAACTGAACTTAACCTAAGACAAACATGGTTTAATCTTTTTAGAAAAGCACACCTTTTTATGTAAGTGGGACACAGCTAGAGCTACACTGTGAGTTAGGATGTGGACAGAACCTGCAGCTTAAAGATCTCCAGTCTGACTCTACAAAAACTAGCCAGTAGCACCTGGTCTATCATTTAAGTCATAATGCGGCATCTGCAGTGCGTATGAGGAAGTCCATCACATATGTTTAAAATGTATGCAACAAACTTTTCTCTACACAATTACAGAAGTCTCCATAATTGTCATTAGACTTTAGAGTTTTTTTAAAAAAGTTTGGTCACCTGAGACTGACTTTAGCTCTGGGCTTTGTAGTTTTTCCAGAAAATAAGTTCGGCTGAAGGGCCATAAACAGCAGCATGTAAGCCACCATACAGTGCTTGTCTGTTCCTTTAATACATTGCAATATATGCAGCTGTGAATGTTACAGTTTAATAAAAGAGAATGTAAAAAGAGGCAATTATCTAAAAACAAAAGACATTATAAAGACATTATCTATACACAAATTACATTGGGATTTCTCCAGGATATGTTTCTCCCTCTGCGGTGGGCTGGCACCTTGCCCGGGGTTTGTTTCCTGCCTTGTGCCCTGTGTTGGCTGGGATTGGCTCCAGCAGACCCCCGTGACCCTGTAGTTAGGATATAGCAGGTTGGATAATGGATGGAAGGATGGATGTTTCTCCCTTGCAAATACTGCAGAGGGGTTAGACTCCAGCATCATGAATACAACTAATCAGTTTCCAAATAAATAAATGGCTGAATTAAAAAAAAAATCACATTGCTAAAGTAAAAATAATGTTAAGGGTTGCCATAGTTCTTAGGACTTTGGCACATTTTTCAACTTGGAAAGTGTCTTCATAAAGCATGAAGACTCTTGTGCGTCACTGAAGGTATGGTGGATTTGTCAAGTGTTCCAAAAATATGTCTGCCAGGTTCATTGGCCCAGTTTATGTGGTTGTGTCCCTAAGACCGACTGCTCTCTCCTTCGGAGTTACTGTATTTTCTGCCTTTGTGTTTGTTTGTGGGTGGTTGATTTTTTTGTTTGTTATAATAGTTCAATATTTCTTGAGTTGTTCTAAAGGTTTGTAAGAATAAAAGTACTATCTATGTATCTGTCTAACTTGTTAGGATCTTTGTGATGTTATAACAGGAAAAGTGGATGGATGACATTTTTGATTGTGCGTTCTTAATCTATTTGCATAAGAATGATATTTTGTTTAAACCTCCAATGATTTTTAATGTCAATGTATTAAATTCAATTGCTGAAATTGTTTTAGAATGAGATTTTCATTTACTAAAGAATCATAACATAATTCACAAATTTGAGCACCTCTATTTTACAACACACATTTCTATAATGATTACCATACCCAGGGAGGTGCTTTACTAACATAGTGCAGTAGAAAAGCTGGTTACATATATATATATATATTTTATGATTAATGACACAAACAGGTTAAGTGAATTAGTCAAGGCAACCGATTGGTGGTTAAGGCTATGGACTTCAAGCCCTGAGGTCTGCAGATTCAAATCCTGTTATTGACAATGTGTGACAATTAGCAAGTCACTTCACCTGTCTGTGCTGCAACTAGAAAATAACAAAAGAAACCTAACCAATTATATCTTAAATGATGTAAGTCACCATAGATAAAGTGATGTTCTAACCTGCTTAGTCCAGAACAGGGTCATGGGGTGTGCTATAGAATGTATCCCAGCAAGCATAGGGTGCAAGGCAGGAACAAACCCTGGACAGTGTGCCAGTCCATCACAGGGCGAATACACAGACTCCCACACCCTCCAACCACACACTTGGACCAATTTAGTATTACCAATCCACCAAACCTGCATGTCTTTGGACTTTGGGAGGAAACCCACACAGACATGCGGAGAACATGAAAACTCCACGCAGGGAGGTCCCTGGTCTCTTCACTGCAAGGCAGCAGCTCTAGCTCTACCACTGTGCTCCCAGACTGTCCCACAGCCAAATAAGTAAATATTAAATTCATTATCTAGTGGTGACAAATATCATGAAGTGCTAATACATATATGTGTTAACATACACAGCATCAGATTTTATGGACTATTTTGTAACTGAAATCTTTTGTGATTACAATGAAACTGGTCTATTTATAAATTGTAATTAAATATTTGTAAGTACAACTCAAAATTGAATCTGCATTGTAATCTAGAATTAGAACTAGAATAGAGGATATTACTTATTTGACAATCAATAAATGAATTTAAATAAATAAATATAAAATTTAAAATAAATTTGTGAATTTCCCCTTGGGATTAATAAAGTATCTATCTATCTATCTATCTATCTATCTATCTATCTATCTATCTATCTATCTATCTATCTATCTATCTATCTGTACACGATAAATTGTATCTATATTTCAAACATTAGCTAAATCAAGTCATAATTGCAATACAGACTCACTTTAGTGTGATCTGTTGGAAAAATGTTATTTATTCTTCTCTGGTACATTATAAATTAGGGAAATATATTTTCTAGATTAATGTTTAATCTGTATTCTGTTAAATCAGTAAGTATGAACGTTACTGTTCATCCTAAAATTTAATGTAGCTAACATGTTGCCTATGTTTATGAAGATTAATCTTTTAATATAGTATTAAAGCAAAATTGTGTTGAATGAACTAAAACTGGAAAACTGAATGAACCAGTGTTAGCAGTTAAAGTACAGTATATAACACAAGCAAGGACAGATAACATTGTTAAGATATTTGGGTTACATAAGAACAGACATTGTATCAAAATGTTCAGAATTTGATTTGAAAGAAAGACATCTTTCTGTGTGACGTGTTTCTAAATGTAAAAGTAGAAGTACCCGATGTGTTGATTAACACATGCAAGTAAGAATGTCAACGTACTCTGTAGAATTATCACCCTATAACCCTATATATTTAGTAAATTAAAATGTCTTTGTAAATGTTAAGTGAAACCATATCCATATTTTTTCCATATTTTGAAACAAATGTTTACATTGCAGCCACAGATCCGTGACTGCAGGCTACTCAGATGAATTAAGAACACTTTAAAGCCATATAGACGAACTGCTTGTTACTTACTGAAACTTTCTTGCTTGAATTACATTCACCCAGTGGCACAATTCCTGATTCAATTGAGACTATGCCACATTTTCCAGAAGGAGAGGTGTTTTCGGAGCTGGAAAAAATTCATAAGCGCTGAGATGAAGGCGACAGCCATTCAGATGAGCAAGTTGTAGAAAATGAACTAGCTACTCTGACAAACTTGCCAGAGCAGTTTGTCTTTGAAACAGAAGCAATACTGAAGCAAAGCTTGTTCAAAGCTACCATACAAGTTTCCTACAAAACAGGCAGAACCGGTTCAGCTGCATGAACAAATATCATTTCTGTGCCATGGACAGGAATACCTTGTAAGCACAATTTGTGTGCACTGGGTTGTTTAAAATGACATTTTTGCTTATGAACTGGCATCTGGACAAGGCTAAGTTTCTGGCTTGTGTGTGATACTAATAGGATAGGCTTCAGCTTTCTGAGGCCCTATACAGTAAACTGATGGACTGATGGATTAATTAAGAGATTTTTCTTTTGTTGCAAAATAACTTAACACATGAGTAGAGTGACTTGTTTGTTTTTCATTCTAACAATTAATGCACTTATATTGCTTTTTCTGCTAACACCGTCAAAGGTGTGGAAATATAACAGCAGCTAGGGCTAAGCTTGGGAGAATGTGCTGGTGGAAAAATAGAATGAGTATACAAAATCAAAAAGCACACTCAACACCAACATTTTGAGATTTTAGGCAATGGTCAAGCACTGTGGAAGTGTGGTCAAGTAATGATTAGCGCTATTCCTGTATAGCTCCAGTGACTTGTTCACTTTTTAACAGGAGCATTGCCTTTGTGGAGATTACAGGGGGTACTGTTTTAAATTTTGGATTTCCCCCCACATCCCAAAAGCATGGATATTAAGGTAACTGACCAATGTTGGTATGGTTGTTGCGAAGTAGGCTCTGCATTGGACTAAAAACTACTCAACACTGACAGATAAATAGATGGATGGAAATTGTGTAGATAGAATGGTGAATAATTAATTCAGAACAATAAGAAGACTTGTAAAGAACTATAAAATCCAATGCTAGCTCTGGAGTTCAGTCAAGACTGAGATATGATACATTTGTTTAGATTTTCATTTTTAGTGTGGTATATGTGTATATACTGTATTTCAAAGAAATGTAGAGGTATGGTCTAAGAAACATGAAAATGTAACTGGTGTCTTAATAATCAACTTTATTGAGCAAAGGAAGGAAAATTAAGTCACTAGAGTATAGAACGGATGGCTCATAGGCAAGACACATCATTCATATAAATGTTATGCCATCCCAAGGTGAAATGGGATTAGATTGAGCTTTTACCCTAATATAAAATGTGTGCCCCTCCAATTATGATGTGATATCACACAGAACACCCCAAACCAGAAAAAATAATGTCACTTTTTTCACAATCTACTATAATAAATTACAATACTAATACCAACTTAAGTGAAATAACTAGACAAAAGTAATTATTAAAAGCAACAAAACTCCAAAATGTCAGCACTCTTACGTAACTGTGAACATTAGAAAAATTGTAACAAGAACAGGCCATTCAGCTTAACAAGCTCATCCATCCTATTCTCCTAGACTGTCAGTCAGTCATTGTCCAACCCACTATATCCTAACACAGGGTCACAGGGGTCTGCTGGAGCCAATTCCAGCCAGCACAGGGCGAAAGGCAGGAACAAATCCCGGGCAGGGTGCGAGCCCACCGCAGGACACACACTCACACACACACCAAGCATACACTAGGGACAATTTAGGATCGTCAATGCACCTAACCTGCATGTCTTTGGACTGTGGGAGGAAACCGGAGTACCTGGAGGAAACCCATGCAAACACAGGGAGAACATGCAAACTCCACACAGGGAGGACCCGTGAAGCGAGCCCAGGTCTCCTTACTTCGAGGCAGCAGTGCTACCACTGTGCCACCGTGCCGCCCTATTCTCCTAGATTGTCCAAAATAATATCAAGTTGCGATATGAAGATCTTCTCTTAAACACACTACTTGGCAATTCATTCCAATTGTAATTGTAATTGTAAACAATTTGAATTTACTTTAAAGTACAGCTGGGATCCACTGTACCAATTCCTTTCCTAATTTGAAACACTTTGATCATGTCATCACTTAGTCTTTGTTTGCTGAATCTGAAAAAGTTCAAATCCTTCAGTCTTTCCTCATAAATCATACCTCTTAGACCTGGAATCAGCCCAGTTGCTCTTCTCTGGACTTTCTCTCGCACTGCTATGGTTTTTTTAATACAGAGAGCAAAACTGAACACAGTCCTTCAAGTGCGTTATATAACTTAAGCATAACCTTTGATTTGGATAACACCTCCCTTGACTTGGATCAGAACAAATATTAAACCCAACAACACTCCATATACCTGTTAAATAGTAAATGAAGGCAATAACACTAAACAAATTAAAAAATGAAATACTTATCAGTTATGCACTGAATTGTTTATAGTGGCTTTTGATAACTGTACTTCATCTGACTATTAGTACAACAAGCAAAAAGAAAACATTCAGTCATACAATTAGAACACTGTTCATATATTAGTGTAAAAACCAGCCCAAAATAAAAGAAATTTTAACCAAAGCTATCAGAAATGCCTAACAAAAAGTAAGCTGTAGATCAGTGTTTCTCACCCACTAGATCTTGCAGTGGGTCATGGCTCCGCTTCAATGTTTGTACTCGATTCACCAAGGGCAAACTATCTCCTCTATGACAATCATTCTCAATTCACCAAAGGGGACTCCCTACCCTTGTTTTGATGATCACATTTGATTCACCAAAGGGGATATGGGGACACACAGCCCACCCAAAAGGTGCTTTGCTAAGAAAACTTCCTTCAAAGAACCTATGACCCTAAATATAACAATGGTCTCTCAATTTCTCTTACCAGTTATATATTATAATCACGACCTCTCATCAAACTAAGATGCTGGATAAGGTATTAGAAATGTTGTCAGTCACAGTTATTAGAATTTTCTCTACTCTTACTACTACTACTTTCTATCAGTCACTATAGTCATTGCCCTGGTAAAACTTGAACAGACTTTCAGGTGGAGTTTTTTCTGGATAAAGAATGGTGAATTGCATTATCCCTAGCTTTCCTCATTTTATATCCATCCATGGCATACTCTGAAGTGCAGTCCTCCTCTATGACCTCCTTGGGCTGGGCTCAATAGTTTGCACACCTGGCTTTTAATCAGGATTTGGTTGGAGTTCCTACTCTAGCAATTTCCGTTTATCAAGAATATGCTATTGGCCCTTCGCATCAATGAATGTTGACATGCAACATTAATCAGGGGTCATTCATGGGATGGCAGTGAATGAAAAGAAGAAGCTTGGCAGTTGCACTTGGCTGCAGGTTTGTACAACCTTTTTTAGCAAATGCCTCACATCTCCCTCAGGTCACTGTTACCTGATTAATGTTGCTTGACAATAGACACTAATAGAAAGAACTAAGCTAATTACTGGCAAAAGGAGTGGCTAGGAGCACAGCCCCAGCCCAATCATGACACTTGCAGAATGTGTTCTTTGTGACGCACTTGAAGTCCTTCTCTGAAAAGAGAGAAAACAGGCTCCCTTCCCCTTATATAGGCTCGCCTGAGGAAAGTCGCTGTGCATAAATACTAATAACAACATTCTCAAACTCACTAGCTTTATACATATATCCTGTATATATGGGTATATATATGTGTGTGATTATACTTTAAATATTTATATCATTTAGGAACCAAAAAGGAGCTGTGGAAATTATAGGTAAGAATTGCCTCCTGCTCATCTGCCACATAGAAATGAGAAAGGTTTAAAGCCTACAACTTAAACCAGTAAATTTACTTAGGCTGAGGAGTATCAAAGCTTGTATAAGCTTTTGCTAGGCCCAAATTAAGTTCTTTCTTTTGCTTTGCATTTTTTTCCTTCATTAGTGGACCTTACATATGTACAGATAAAAGACAATAGGCTGATTTTACATGCTAAATTTATGCATGCACCACATGCCAATCCAAGGAGAGGCGAAGATCAGCATTTTTGCTAAACATTAGAAGTTTAACATTGCATAACAATGAAACACATATGAATACTAGTGTTTTCATGAGTGAGAGGAGTTGCAGCATCATTTAGAATGTAATTTACAGATGATGTAACAACTACATTGGCTGATAATAATAACAAAAACAATAATAATAGTAATAATTCTTTATATTTATATAGTGCTTTTCTCACTACATATTCATACTTTACTGCTTTTTGTGAACTTTCTGGCAGCTTATTTATCAGTTTCCCACACTTTAACCATGAAGGCATGCTGTGTTCTTTATTTTAGTTTTAATAGCAAGATGCAGTATAGGAATTTAGTGTAGCTTTCTGCACTGAAAACAATTTTCATTGATTACTTGAACCAATTTACCTCATTTCTTCTAACTATATTGTGTATTTGCAAATGTATGCTATCTTAATAGAGCTACATATTCAAGAATAATTTATTTGATTAACTTGTGGTAGGTCTAAAGTAACTAACTATAAGTTGAAAAGATAGGCTGCGAGTTAGCTAGATGTTTCTAAGAGTCTTCCACTCCTCCAATTATTTTTTTTCATTTTGAATGAAAATGAATTTTTGGGCATTGCAGGCTTTAAGCTTGCCTTTAAGTTTGGGAATAGGTTGCCAAGGTTGAGGCCTATTCATTGGGGCCAGAAATGTGGAGAGGGCAGATCTGGCTTTTGTGGTTTTTGAGTTGCAGGAATCATAACACAATAAGTTCAAAATGTATATTCATAACAACACTCTTCCATGTCACTTTACAAATACAGATACACAGTACAGCTATTTACATAAATGGTTTAGAGTTGGATCACATTCAAGGTTAAGTTAATGGCTAAGAGTTACACAGTGGATCTGAAGTGGGAATTGTAACAGTAACTTATGATGTTTAAAGTGTAGTCACTTTGCTACTCTTCCATACTGCCTGCCAGAAAATCTAAATCAGCAATTTCCAGGTAACTGCAGGTTTGTGATGAACTAAAGTCATACTCCTGTGGTGATTCACTCAAGTAAAGTGGCCAAAGTGGTGTGAGATCTCCAAATTGGTTGAGAAAGCAGGCCAGAAACTGCTTCAGGTAAAAGGGAGGCTTAAGGCCTGACTAGGCCACAAAATAGAGATAAGGCATTAAATATAAAAGAAATGGCAAAAGATTCTCAAAAATCAAAGTGGGAGAAACTGTAAAAACTCTGGCTCAGTGTAGACACAAGTCCACAAGAATTTTAAAAAATGATAAATAAAGAAGAAAAGCTCAAAAGAGCAGAAAGAGGCAACAAGGAGTTACGTAAAATGTAATCCTCAGCAAACAAATTCCCAAAAACAAAGTCCAGTAATCAGAATCCTTAAACAGAGCAAAAATAATCAAAATACAGAAAATCCCAACAGTTTTAACAATTTACAATACTCACAAGACAGACAAAATCATCTTCACCAGAGGGAATACAATATATTGCAAGGGACTGTAATTTCCATGAGTCTTTATAGGGCTGGGAGCAGTCCCTCGATGGAGACTGACAGCTGACCTCGCCTCTTGGGGAGCCACACACAAAAAACACATGTAATATAATAGAGACTAATACATTATAATAAGCAAAAATAACAGTAACCCAGACAAAAGAATTAAAAATGAACAAAGAAAACACAAGACAAGAATTTGAACACCCCTGGATGAAATGTAACAGCTCCAGTTGTTACCTGACAATTAATAAAACAAACAGCAGAAGTATCACTAAGAGACTTGTGTTATGATATGTCATTGGCTATTATTTAAATCTTTGTACATTTAAAATTGAAGTTTTGGGGGTAGATTGGTGCATGAAACTTCAGAAATGATATACAGGTGGGAAATATCTAAATTACAGTAAATAAGTCACCTTTCACATTGTTAGTAATAAATGGACAAGAACATGTGTGGTATACACCATAAACACATCTACTGGCCTGAATGCGTATTTTTCATAGTAAAGGCTTCTGGGATCTTTTTTATGATGAACAGATAATTATAATGATTCAGTAAAAATAAATATAAACTAATTCTTAATTATTATATTCATCCATTTTTGTCCTGATTATGTCAGAATCTTCCTAGATAACAATAAACCCATTCAGAGGGCAAATGTGATTAAATGAATGGTTTGAAGCCCATAAAAACAGTAAGTAATAAATGCCATAGTTGAGCCAGTCACTTCACCTCAGCCCACATGCTCACTTGTAGGGGTTTCTCAGACAGAACCTGAGACATTGTTTCCTACCACCATCCTCAGAATGCCTAATAGAATTAAAGTGAATGGTACTGTATCTCTCCAATACAGTTTGAGTGACTTGTAGCATCTATGCCAAGAGTAACCAAAAGTATTCTGCCCTGTTAGGAACGTTTATGTAGATGTTTCCTTTTTATTGTCAGTTACAGGTATATTTAGCTTTTTTAAAGTGTTGAGTTTAGGTATTTACATGAGGATATTTTGTGGTGGACCGTTGCCCTCCACATGGTTACTTTATGTCTGTCTCTTTTACTAGGAAATCTCCAGCTTCCTGCAATGAACAAAAAAGTATGAAAACCTGGATGAACGAGTGGATGGGCACTTTTAGTACAAGAGATACACTGGTACACTCATTAGTACTGCTCTCTTCTAGCACTGGGGTCCTGGATTTGACTCCTTGCAAGCATAGGGTTTTCCTCAGATATCGTCCTGGTTTCCTTCTAAAAACATACATGCATGGTTAATTATCAACACTAAAGTGACATAATCCAACTGAGTGTGGATGGTTTGGTCCCTGTCCTGTAGCCAAGCTTTGGCCATCCTGCAATTTAAAAGTGGCTACCAACAATACATGAATAATATTTTAAAAAACACTAAATTTTATTACCATTTACTATGAGTAAAGTCTTATTATTATTAAAAATACATTACAAGTAAGAGGTAGGCACAAGCATTTAATTTATTTTACACTTTTGCTTGCTTTCCTTCTCTATCCTGCATAAACTCCAGAATTGCTTATATATTTCTGATCCAGCAGTAGTGAAGTGAACAATAGTAAAAAATGTGAAAGCTATAAGAATGTTCATTAAGTCTGAAAATAGTAAGCACATCCTTACAGAAAGAAAGGTGCAAGTCTGGAACAACCTGTCTCTGTTGTGCCAGATATCCTTACACCTTAGCAAGAAACAGCAAACTGTGATAATTGAATCTACTAGCTTGTAGTTAACAAATGAGAGGAGAAGACCTAATGGCCCCTTTCAATATGCAAGTCTACTTATGTTATTATTTATGACAGTACAGTATTTTCTTTTTTTTTTTTTTGCTAAAGCCCGATTAAGGGAATGTTTATATTAGTTATGGTGCCATGATAGATCCCAGGTGAAATAAAGCTTTCCTGAATGTCTTTTTGATCATTCAAGTAGCTCAGTCACACTATTTGACACTTGAGAATAGAGTGATGTTTAATCCTGAAATAGAAAGCTGTGTGCAACAATACAGAAAATACTTTGGAGGAAAAAGAATGCAATGCATTTAAAGATAAACATACTTGGTGGTAACTGGACTAGCAAGTGAGGATTACAAACATCTCTTAGCTCTCTATTATATTATTATTATCTATTCTTTTATCAAGTTCTCTGTTATGAGATGATGCATAGTTTGTCTTTTTCAGTTTTTTTATTAAAACTTACAAGCATTGCCTTATTTAGCATTTTATCCAACCAATAAGTATGCATGGCCACTTCACATACTGTCACACAGAATCTATTCATTTACCATCTAGCAGACACTTTTTACTGCCATTGACTTATACATATCCATATACTTATTGTAAGTACTGTATATATGAGTATTCAGCAAAAAAGTTCAAAATGATCATGTAAAAGAAAACAAAAATTACATTTAAGCAGAAAAAGCTTTAGACATAAACGTGGATGAAAAGACAGAGAAAAAGAAAAGCATTGTTAGTTAACAGTTGACATTCAACATAATGCCGTGTATACATTATATACATCATATACATCTCTGGACATATAGATATTAGTACTGTACAATAATACTTTAATACATTTTTATTTTCTTTGATGTCTGTGTAATACTTCTGTGAAGATTATAATATTGTAATTGCTTCATATGTATTGCAGAATCATAATATTAACCCTTCTAATTTTACCCAAAGTGGCTGAAGTCTAGCTAAATAAAGAATAAGAAAGGAACTGAGTCTAGATGGGAGACCAGTCCCTTGTAGGAGAAATGCAAACAGACAGCCAAATACACACACACACACGCACACACACCCACCCCCCACACACACACACACACACACACACACACACACACACACACACGCTTAAATACATGGTCACTAAGCAGTTGTCATTGAAGTTTTCATTTGACTTTCTATTTATAAAACTCAAAATTACAGTGTATGTCACTTATGTTTAGGACAAGTTACATGTGTTCCTTCAGTGTTTGAAGACTGCGATAACCTGCATAATTATCAACACAAAATCTTGACAGTTGGGTTTCTGTGAAAGTTTCTTCAAACTATTATTCAAAGCCAAAAAACAAGTACAGTACCTGCCTTTCCTCGCCCCTGAAAACTGATCTTCTTCACACAGAAGAGGTCACACCCTAATAAGTAGCCCTGAATTCACAGAATTAGTATTGTGACGTTTACAAACTGTACGCTGACAAGCTTTATTGTATTGCTGAAACAGAGGGAAATAATTTTTCATCAGCAAATTTGGAAATGAAAGTTATTCATATATACATTACTACTGAAAGTATCTAGGTAAATGTATTATATTTGCATATTTCTAGGCCTCTATGTACTGCATATCTTGCATGTAGCTTTTGTGGTTTGCTCCATAATATGTTTTTTTTCTTTCCTACCTCCTCACATTTTCTAAACATTATCGTATACCTATAGTATTATGTTCATACAGTATTATGTTTTAATCATTAAGCAGATAAAATGAAAAATTAGCAATTTTAGAATACAGATAAATTACTAATAGCTGACTTATAGACCAATCCGACTTACTACAGCCTAAACAAGTAGAAACTGAATTAAAAAACAATCTTACATTTTCTGCGGTGGGTTGGCACCCTGCCCGGGATTGGTTCCCCGCCTTGTGCCCTGTGTTGGCTGGGATTGGCTCCAGCAGACCCCCGTGACCCTGTGTTCGGATTCAGTGGGTTGGAAAATGGATGGATGGATGGATGGATCTTACATTTGACAACTTCTTTGGTTAGGCCTGAAGCCTGTTGTGTTAACATAGTATATAAGGCTGGAACCAACCTCCATAGGGCATAGTCACTCACAGAAAATGATCAACCAACAAGCACATCTTTGGGAGTAGACCATAGTCTTCACAAAAACATATAGACATGAGCAGTGTTTGAAGTGGACAGGAATGGTTAGAAACACTGTTCTGCTACTTCTAAAATTTTAAGCTAGATTTCAGCTCACTTCTAATACTATCTCTGATTTTTAAATACCAATGATACACTGAGTGCTGCCCATGCAGCTTGAAGTTTTAAGATTAAGCTTCAGCATATGGAAACATGCTTTTATGACTGAAAAAAAAACAAAAGGAAATAAAAGAAGCAAAGCCAAGCTGCAATTTTACCAGAATCCCCAGAAACCTCACTCATCTCCATTCATCATGGAATGGATGCAAAAAATTCCAAAAGCCACAATAAAGACACTTGTGTTTAGGCAATACAGTTTTCTGGAATGCTGGAGCACTTTCATTATTTTAAAAAAAAGTATGACTGGCTACTAGTTCATAATAATAAACTGGGATGCAATATGTTTAAGTCACTGAATTCCCTTGGCTCATTCTCTAAAGAAGAAATCGACTCAGTGTATTAACACAGACTGATTGAATAGCAATGTGTGCTGAGCAGTATGGAGAAGGGTCTAACTGCAGCCTGCAATACCTATGACGTTGATGTCGGAGGTATGGCAGTCTACAGTTTCACTCTGTTGGCAGTATGTCAGATTGAACTGAAAGGGAAGAAAGGACAACAGATATGGTTTAGAAGCTTCCATGCTTATTGAGCATCTTTAAAGACCTATGGTGGATTAATCTTAGGCAGAAAGTGCATCTCCCAAGGGCTACAGCTGGATTTAGTCAGAGTCTATCACAAAGAGCTCAGTTAATGGTCCCTCCTGGTGTTTGTATTGTCCTTCTCCCATTGCATCTCTGGTTGTTAAATAAATATTCACAAAGAATTAAAAAAAAACCTTACAAATTCTACATGAAAGAAAATATGGAAAAAATGATCTTATATGAATGTGATTTTGTTCCATATAGTTTTTGTATACTTTCCTACTGTACATGATTGGTTCAGGTTTTTTCATGGGTTTCAGTTTTAAAAAATTGGGGAGGGTACTTTGGATTCAGAGAGTTACGGAGGATTGTACACATAAATTGCAGTGCCACTTGACTTCTTTTTTCCACCAGACACTAAATATCTTGAAAAACATGTCAACTCCCTGTGCAACAACCACACAATGTCGAAACTAGCAGGGTATACAGTGCTAATCTAATCTAATCTAATTATACTGTATCTGTAAATATGTGGACAATTCAATGTTTGTAGGTGAAAGGGAATCAAATAAGAACTGAAAATTGAACTGAATTGAAAAATATTTTTTTAATTTTTTGAAAAGAGTTCTATGGGCGGTATGGTGGCGGAGTGGGTGGCGCTGCTGCCTCGCAGTTAGGAGACCTGGGTTTGCTTCCCGGGTCCTCCCTGCGTGGAGTTTGCGTGTTCTCCCCGTGTCTGCGTGGGTTTCCTCCAGGTACTCCGGTTTCCTCCCACAGTCCAAAGACATGCAGGTTAGGTGCACTGGCAATTCTAAATTGTCCCTAGTGTGTGCTTGGTGTGTGGGTGTGTGTGTGTGCCCTGCGGTGGGCTGATGCCCTGCCCGGGGTTTGTTTCCTGCCTTGCGCCCTGTATTGGCTGGGATTGGCTCCAGCAGACCACCGTGACACTGTAGTTAGGATATAGCGGGTTGGATAATGGAGGGATGGAAAAGAGTTCAATGAAGAGAGTGAGAGAGGAGTTGAGAGCATGCACTGATACAACATGTTACTGCACCCACCACGCCACAAATGAGTGCAGCCATGCAATTGGTGACATCTCAGCACTAATTTGTAAAATACTCCAATATTTTAATGCAATACCATAAATAAAGTATGCATTAATACTTGTGGCCAGGTGCGGGAATAACAGGTCACCAAAGAAAATTTGGGGCTCCAATCGGGTCGTCCTGTTCAAAACTAAAGAGAACTGAGGTAACTCTTGCCCTTGGGCTTCAAACAACAAAGTATGGGTTAGGGTCAGTTTGCTCAGTTGCTGTGTCTGGCTCTTGCCAAAATGATACCTCCTTCTGGGCAGCCAGGGTTCTTATGGTCTGGGAGCCAGAAGGGTTTAGGTGCCCCCACTAGGTAGTTTCTCTGTGCTGAGGAGAGAGAAGGAGAAGACAATGTTAGTGATAGCACCCCTCTTGTCATGGCGGGTTATTATACACCTCGACAGAGTCTGTAAAGAGATCCTCCAGTGCACATGTGTAACACAATATAATTTATCTATACTAGAAAACAAAACACATCCACCAGTACTGTGGAAACGTTTTAGGCAGGTGTGAAAAAATGCTGTAAACTGTGAATGCTTACACAAATAGAAGTGCACGTTCAGCCATATTAGAGAGAACTATTTAACCTAACATGCATTCAGATGTTTGAGGAAACCAAAGTACCCTGAAAAATCCCACGTGAAGACAGGGATAACATACATCTTTCATGCAAATAATCACAATGCCTCACTACTGCATGGTCCTGGACCTATTGCTATCTTAGTGACTAATTATTGTGCCATTTGCCAGTCATAATAGATAGATAGATAGATAATTTATTAATACAATATCGATACACTCATGTCCTAATTATAGAGTGTCCTTAGGGGTGTTGTTTATTCCAGTAGTACAAGATACAAGGCTGAAACCAACCATGGATGTAATGTAACCATTACAGATCAGTTCAGGTCAAGTTGGAGAGCACGCACTGGTACAGAATGTTGCCGCATCCACCACATGAAGAAACAGCTTGGGATCCTGGTTGGCAACTCCCCAGGCAGACACACGGTCTAGTCCCACCCTCTATAAATGACCCTCTATCTGCCACAGCCAGGTGTTACATAGGCATCCTCTTGGCCTGGTCCAGCCACTTGGATCCTCAATAATGAGGATCCTGTGAGCTATATCACCCTTGGCCATAGTGCCATAACTGACGCTCCCTCACAATGCAGGTAATGTGCCTCATTCGAGCAACTGCTATATTCTACACAAAATCAAACCAGTGATACCTAAGGATTCTTCGAAGAGACACAGTACCAAAGGAGTCCAGTCTTCGTCTCAGGTCACTGGATAGTGTCCATGTCTTGCAACCATATAGCAAGACAGGAAGCACCAGGACTCTAAAGACTCTAAAGACTTTGTCCTTTTATAAAGATATCGGGAGCGCCAGACACCCTTTTCCAGTGACCTCATGACCTCCCCATGCTCTCCCAATCCGTCTACTGACTTCATAGGAAAAATCACCAGAGACATGAATGTCACTGCCAAGGTAAGTAAACCTCTTGATGTGGTCGACACTCTCTCTTCAGGCATACACACTGCTGATGGCTATGCCTAAGAGGTCATTAAAGGCGTTAATCTTAGTTTTTATTCAGGGCACTCGCAAACCCAGACACTCAGACTTCTCTCTCACTCTCGTGAGAGCCCCAGTCAGAGCCTCCATTAACTCCACAAAGATCACAGCATCATTGGCAAAGTCAAGATCAGTGAATCTTTCTTTGCCAACAGATGCCCCATAGCTGCTGGACCCCACAACCTTGCCCAACACGCAGTCCATGCAAGCATTGAACAGAGTAGGAGAAAGAACACACCCCTGACGAACCCCAGAATCAACTGGGAAAAACGCAGAGGTTCTGTCTCCACTCTGCACAGCACTCACAGTACCAGTGTATAGGCCGGCCATGATATCCAGCAACCTTGAGGGGATCCCACAAACCCTCAGGATGTCCCACAGGGCAGCTCAATCAACTGAGTTGAACAATTTACAAAAATCAACATGGCCGTAAAAAAACACTGCTGATATTCATGTTTGCTCTTCATGAAAACACTCAGTGCCAGGATGCAGTTGATGGTAGACTTATTAGGCTTAAAACCATACTGCTCCAGTTGCTGGTAGGTAAGTAAGTAATCACGGATCCTATTGAGGACAATCCTACCCTGCACTGAGAGGAGTGTTATCCCTCTGTAGTTGCCACAATCCAGGTGATCACCCTTCCCTTTCCAGACAGAGATGACAAATCCTATTTTCCAGTCAGTTGGCATGATGCCCGTCTCCCAAATGGAAGTAAAGATTGTTGCAATGCCAGGAGGACTGCCTTACCACCAGCCTGGAGAAGTTTACTCCGGATACCACAGATCCCTGCACCCTTCCTTACCCTCAGCTGGTTCACCACCTGTGCAATCTCAGTGAGATTGGGTGATTCACAGCTAATTTGAGGATCAGCCTCAAGAACCGTGGACTCAGAGATGCCCAACATGTTAGCCAGAAGATCAGCTTTAATCAGCTGCTCAAAGTAGCCAACCCAGTGGGTCACAACTGCAGTGTCATCCGTAAAGACCGTTCCATCACCCGTCCTGACAGATCACACTAATGCAAATAATTCTACCCATTTACACAAAGGACAGATTAGAGACACCTATTGTCCTAATGTTTTAGGATTTTGCATGAAGCTGCAATAGCCGAAGAAGACTCATGCAGACCCCACACAGGCCATGATTAAACTGAGATTCAAACTCATTTCTTTAAGGTAGTACTGATAACCGATATGCTCCCATGGTCCCAGTTTAAATGAATGTCTCATTCTCTGTTGTAGTAAAGGAGCCAGATTTTGTACCCAGGGTTGCTTCCTGCCTTGTGCCCAATGTGGCTTTAGTTGTTGTGTCCTTAAAACTGGATTTGGCAGGATTGGTAAATCGATGAATGGAAGATACTAAAGCAATCTGTGTGCAACCATATTTCTTGGCTATAAGAAAGAGTTTTTTGTGAAACCAGTTTACTTGCATACCTCACCCTGAGGGTATGGGCGATAAAAGTATTTTACGTACATCTCTATTTTTCAGTAACACTAATAAGATCAGATATATTATCATTCTAAAAAGCAGGTCATGTAGGCAAATGTTACTTTTCTAAAATTTAGGAACCATTTTTACACAGCAATATGTTAACTGAAGGTAATGAGTGATCCATACCAGAGTATACAATTCAGTTCAATTTGGTTTAGGTTTACATGATTCACTTTACCGAGAACAGCCACAGAGTCAATATGTGAGTATACAAATATAATGCAGCATCAGAACATAACATTTAAGTACAGTTCCTAGTGCCAGAATTAGATTATAAAATGATGAAGTGAAGTGCACAAAACAAAAAAGTGAAGATGATGTGAAAGTGTTATGAACTCAAGGGCATGTTGCATCACATTGTTAAGTGTATTTGTTCTCTTAGAGCCTACAGTATAAAATGTGCTCATACAGGATAACGTCAATAGGCTTAAGTATGATTTTGCCATATACTTCAAAAAGGAGAACAAACCACATTTCTTTCAAAGTAATTTTCTTAGGCCAGTGCACATTTTTTGAAAGGCATTGTGCAGTAAATAGAAAACAGTCCTGGAAGAATTTATTTCACTAACATTCTCACTTAGGTGTGCAATAAAAAATTTCAGTGTTTTACAGTTTGTGTCGGATGTCACCTTAATGATTGACATTCAAGTTCTTCCAAAGGAAAAGCCACCTGCAACCTGAGGTGGAGAACATATTACAATTCACTTCCTGTGTTGAACTGTAGATTGGCATGAAGTTACTGAACCTTAACAGGGTCTTTATCATATATAAAATCAGGGTTTACTTTTTAAGAGTATTCCTGGAATATTACAGTATGAGCATGAATAACAAATGATAAGCACTGAACATAGTAAATAAACAGCAAATCTTCAAAATCTTGGTCGCCCCAGCTGACACAGCAGAATGCAACTCTTTGTTTCTTTCTCTTATGAAAAAATTCCTTAAAAGGCAAATCCCACTTGGACTCAAAGATGAGTTAGAAAAACCAGTACGTACACATTCTTCACAAACCTGAGCATTGGCTGCTGTTTTTAACATTATAACATTTCTACTAGTGAGAAGTCAAGCAAAATGACACCTTTTATTGGCTAACTTAAAAAGAATACAATATGCAAGCTTTCGTGGCAACTCAGGCCCCTTCTTCAGGCAAGATGTAATGAAGAAGGGGCCTGAGTTGATTACATCTTACATGAAGAAGGGGCCTGAGTTGCCTCGAAAGCTTGCATATTGTATTCTTTTTAAGTTAGCCAATAAAAGGTGTCATTTTGCTTGACTTCTCACTACATCCATAATGGCTAACATGGTACAACACCCTAGTACTACAAACATTTCTACTACAATGTTTAAAGCTTTTGGAACAAAAAAAATTCATTACCAAACAAAGATTATTATTATTTTTAAAACACCACATGGAAAGTTTATGTTTGTCTATTATTAGTTCAAGTGAAGGCCCATTACATTGGATATTTTCAGTGTTTCTGTATTTATAACTAATAATGTTCAGAATATTGCAGCTTTACTTTTTTGCTTTCAATGTGTTACCTCCCTTATAGTATGTTTTACTGAGTACAATCTCATAACATTACAACCGTAACACATTTACGGTACAGTTCATGGAATGGACGAGTGTGTTGGGCTGAATTGCCAGTCCTTGTCACAGTTGTTCCAATGTTCTCATGTGTTTTACACACTGTGACAACTCTAGAGGGCTTAGCATCCACTCAATCTGACACAGACTGATGCTGGCAGCACACTTAGAAAAGCACAAGTTTTTTATTTTTCTTCACCTCGTGGGAAACAGCATCCTCGTTTCCCAAAGGGACAACACAGTCTCAAGCAGAACACACAATGCACAATGCTTAATCCTTTCTTATTCTCCTCCACTCCTCCTCGGCAAGCTTTGTCTCCCTCCTCCCGACTCTGGCTCCCAAGTTGTGCCTGCTGGCCCCTTTTATAAAGCCCCTGGAAGTGCTCCAGGTGTTTGATTATATACAGTATTTCCGGCAGCACCTCTGGGTGTGGCGGAAGAACCACCCATAAGGGCTCAGCGGTTGCTGCAGCAACCCCTGGCAGTGCCCACGGATCCCAACAGGGCTGCACCAAACTCTAACTCCCATGAAGCCCTTTGGGAGTCCTAGGCACTGCTGCAGCCCAGGGGGGCTGACATCTAGTACTCCGGGAGAAGTAACGCTCTGGCCACGCTTGCTCTCCCAGTCCTTCCACCATGGAGGCATCCCACCTGGGCAATGGTCCCAGCCATACACCACAACACATATATTGTTGGTTAAACATAACAAAGTCACACCAGTACTATATAATATATATTTGTAAGCAGTAGTTTGGTAGAGAGAGAATTAACAAAGTTTATTGATTAATTAAAAAAAAACTAGGAGGAGTAATAGAAGAGGGGAGTGGTATGGGTGAAGTGGAGAAGTTGTTGGTGTACCTCAGTGTTGTATGTACACTGTTATCTTATTAAAAAGAGTTGGCAAATAGTCCCCAAACTGAGGTGACCATCTCTGTGTGCTTTTCTACACATTGAGGGCTCCTTTGCTACGCTACTGAGTTATCGTTCCGTCTTTTATTGTTTGAGGAACGGTGGTGCAGAGGCTAGCAAAGCTACCTCACAGCTCAGATCACATATTTGAGCACAATAATTGATTCAGCATAGTTGGCAAACTTTTCCCTACCCAACAGGGATACTTAAAAGATCACTGCTCCATTATAATCCAATCAAAACTCAAGATCCAAGAAAGAACCACCGCCAGACTCTGGTAAGGTGAAAATGGCAGACTCTGTTCACCTGCTCTTACAGCACTGCACCCAGAACATACAGCTCTTGCATGTTATTAAGCTTAATTTAAGCAGAGTCCCTCTAATCATATAGCTTTAGTTTTTCAGCCGTTTTTGACTCAGATGCCACTGTGCACAGATTTATTTAACCTCACATGATTTTACAGCAGGCCTTCATTAAGGTCCCTGTCAGTTACTGTTATAGTCAACAGTTGCAGTATCTGGTGGTCATTCTGCCTTATTTGCTTATCATGCACTGTTTTTAGTTTATGTTTGTTGATGATGATCTGTAGAGTAGGACAGTGGGCAGCACCGCCATCTCTGACTTAATTTGTATTTGGGCGCCCTCTTCAAGAATTTGCACTTCCTCCCCATGTTTGTGTGCTTTTCAAATGTAGATAGACTGAATATGCCTGAAGCTTAACCCTTACATTTGCATCCTGTGAATACATACATATATGCTACGGAAAAAGGCAACATTTTTCTGTTTATAAAGAGCAAGGTTCCTGCCTTGCATCAGGTAGTGATAGCATGTTTACCAGTATCAACACAATATTTTAATATTTATAATTAGACAGGCATTTTCTGTTAAATGTATTGGACATTTAGACTTAGGTCGACTTTAGTATCCCAGAGGGAAATTTGGTAACACATGGTAGTGTTTGTGTTTCTGGTAAGAGTGGCCTCTTCCTAACTTTTTTATTTTTTAAATAAGACCAGTCTTTTCTATGAATATCATTTGTGACAGTACATGTATTCAACAGTATGAAATAAATGAGTAATTTGGAATGGTTTATAGCTGTAGTTCTTGTTGTGTCACTGCAAAGCAAACAATCAGCACTTTGAGATGTCATCTGAAAATCAGCTTTTTCATGCAATGTTTCTGAAACTTCTATTAAATTATCTATGTTGTGTAATGTACTGACGTCTTGTTAATAATACATTGTGGAAAGACCAGCCCTGGCACAGACAGGCAGACACCAATGGTTCAAGCACCACACACATATATTACACTATTATTTACAAAAGTCCAAGTCCCGCACACAACCCAGTGCCCCTGCACCACACACCCTCAAGTCCGGGCTTCTCCTAAGTCCTCTCTTCGCCGCCTCCACTCCTCTCCTCTGAGTGTCATCCTCTTCCACCTGACTCCAGCTTTATCTCCACCCGGACGTGCTCCAGGTGCCCCCTGATGAGCTTCCTGCGGCACTTCCACCACACCAGAAGCACTCCGGGTGTCCCTGGTAATACTTCCGCCAGCACCTCTGGGTGTGGCAGAAGTGCTGATATCCAGGGCTTCACAGTCTTCTCGGCACTCGTGTTGAGCTTCCATGCTCAATTCCCGTGGCCCCCACACAAACCAGGGTGGTTGCCCTCTCGTGGTCCGGGGGGAGGCATAGTCCCTCTCCCGGTCCTTCTCGGCATCCCAGCTGGGCACAGCCCCCAGCCGCCCGCCACAACATATATTTTAGGCCCCATTCCAGTCAGTAACTGGAAGTAACTGGGCAATCACAGGGCAAATTAATTGAAGCACTAAACACTTGTCCTTGTGCATGTCATATAATTGTGGAAGGAAAGAGAAAAAAATAAGAAATACTTTTATATTTATGTAAAAAGGCTAGGCACGTAAAAGTATAGCAACAAATATTACAGTGTTTACATTTCCAGATATTGTATGCAGCACACCTCTCTAAAGTGTTAATCTCACAATAAAAACAAGCTGCAATGCAAACAAATGATGAAAATTAGAGAAAGCCATACACTATTTGTCTTTCACATTCTCATTTTATTTATGTTGTGTCAAATTGGCAGAGGTCTTGTGTGCTCACTCACTAAGTAAGTGGATGTGTTTGCATTGGTGTATGTATGGTGAGGCCGTGCTAATACCAGACTCGATTATTTTAAGGAACAATACATCACTTGTAGTACCAGCCTGTTCCCAGCACCTTATCACTCTCTGATCAACCACAATGGGGAAAATACTTGCTGTATTAGATACTTCTAAAAAAAAATGTCTGGCTTCCTTTGTTTGTTAGCTGCTTCCTGGCGGTATGCTGAGAGGATATTAATTATCCAAGTATTTGATGCACACTAGATGACCTTGGACCAAAGTCATGTATATGTTTATAATCCAAATAGTGTGAATTGCTACATGCAGTTTTCATTCAGATGACAGTGTGCAGATTGATCATTAAGTATTGTAGTGGGTGGTGATGATGACAAAGGATATTACTGGCAACCATTTGGCTGCTACTCAGGGCCTAAACAACACTTGCTGCCTTAGAAAGGCAAACAGTGTTGTTGAAGAACTCCACCAACCTGTACAGTTGCTTTTCTCACTCAGTCATAAGAACAAATGCAGTAACATACCAAATGCTATGTGCGTGTGTGTGTGTGTGTGTGTGTGTGTGTGTGTGTATTTATATGCAGTTTGTAGGTGCAAAGAAAGAACCAACCCTGGACACCCATACTCATGCTCACACTTGATCAAATTTTTAAATGAAAATTAACCTGCAACTCATGTATTTGGTGATGTGGAAGTAAAAAAAAAACTGAATACCCTGGGGACACCCCACCCAGCCATAAGAGAACATTCATATGGTAGATCCGTGAAGAAGAGAAGTGCTAACTACTGCATTACTTCTCATGTCATCCTTTTACTGTACCTCTATTTATTTTAATGGACCTACTTCATTTTATTAAATTGTCCATAGATTACTTTAAAATGTGATGTAGTAAACTGTACAATAATAAACTAATAGGATAGGGGAAAGTTTTCCGAAAATAGTTATATCAACCATAGAAAATTTTATGTTGATAGAAAAATCCCCCATTTTTGGCTTCACATGCCCCAGTCTTAACCTAGATACTTTGCAATAGTGAAGATTTTGGTTTAATGGTGAATGTTCCTCTTGTGAACACCCAGCCAGTTACATCCAGATGCCCATACAAGTTTGGAAGGGACAGAGTGGAATAAGGAAATTACATTACCCTGTTTCACAAAATTTCTTCACTGAATGTAATGTATCTCTGCCTAATATTTACAGGTAATAAAATATAGTAGGGGCAGTGCTTATAAAAAGTATTCACCCTACTGGAAGTTTTCACATTTTATTACTACACAACGTTGAATCACAGAAAAGGACTCTTTAATGTCAAAGTGAAAACAGATCTCTGCAAAGCGATCAAAATTATTTACAAATATAAAACACAAAATAACTGATCACATAAGTATTCACCCCCTTTAATATGACTCACCTGAACCATCACTGGTGCAGTCAGTTGGTTTTAGAGGTTACCTGTCTGTGGATTAGGTGTTTCAACTGATTGTAGTATAAATCCACCTTATCTGGAAGGTCCAACTTCTGGTGAGTCAGTATGGTGGCTTAACCTACACAAAGAGGACACCCCAAGAAACTCTGTGAAAAGGTGACTGAAAAACACATGTCACAGGATGGAGACAAGAAAATATTCAAGTCCAGTTAAAGCAATCAACTGTCAATCTGCTTAGAACAGGCCGTCCACAAAAACTGAGTGAATTGGCATAAGAAAACTACTGAGGAAGGCCACCAAGAGACTTCTGATAACTTTGAAGGAATTACAAGCTCCAGTGCTTGAGATTAGAGAGACTGTGCAGACAACAACTATTTCCAGTGACAAAGAAAAAGCCACTGTAAAAAAAAACACATTTGACATCTCAGCTACAGTTTGCCAGAAGACAAATGGGATACTCTGAAATCAGCTGGAAGAAGGCTGAAAATTGAGCTTTTTGACCATCAGATTAAACATCATGTTTTGTGTCAGTCCAACACTGAACATTGTCCATAAACACACCAGCGCAGCAGCGTCATGTTGTGAGGATGCTTCTCTGCACCAGGCTTTAGAAGGCTTGTTAGGATACAGAATAAAATGATTGCAGAAAAATACATGGAAATCCTAGAGGAACAACCTGATGAAGTCTGCAAGAAACCTGTGTATTGGCAGAAAATATGTTTTCCAGTAAAACAACAACTCCAACCATAGAGCCAAAGCTACACAGGAATGGCTTAAAACCAACATTAATGTCCTGCAGGGCCGAGTTAAAGTTAAGATCTTCACAATGTGACAATGACCATGCAACCTGACAAAGCTTGAGCAATCGAGTCAAAGAAGAATAGAGAAATATTTCAAGTGTCCAGATATGTGAAGTTGATAGTGAGAAAGAGAGAGACCTGTTTACACAGACTCAAGGCTGTTATGGTTGCCAAAAGTGCATCTGCTAAATAGTGACTTAAAGGGTGACTGCTCATGCAATGTTTTTTTTGTGTTTCATATTTTTAATTTATAATACTTTACAGAGATCTGTATTCACTTTGGCATTAACCCAAACCTGTAACCTTCATGATGAAATAATTAAAGAAAAATTAATCTTAATTAAGGAAAAAAGTTTTAATAAATGTAATCGGCATTTTTCTGTTCTTAAAAATGAGCATGCATACATTTTAAAGCAAACAGCAAAGCACAGTGGAACCAGAAAATAGCTACTAGCATACCAAGTGTTTGAAAAAAGTAAATTGTACTGATGTAATTTACGATGAACATCAAATTACATAAAAACAGACATAAATTCCAAGAATGAAAATCTCCACAAACCATCCATAGTTAAAAGAATGTATCCCAAATCCCTGAAGATGAAAGCTACTGAAATTGAAGAGGGTGCTGAAGTAAATGATATTAGGGAGTTAGAAAGAAGGACATCTCACAAATGAAAACTGAAAACAGAGAAACATTTAGTAAGTGCTCATACACACTGACCAGAGACTTCAGAGGATGATTTACTCCAGAGTTTCGTAGGCTTTCTAGCTGGAAGTTACACTGTGACCCTTTACTGAGGCAAACTATTTCTTGAAAACTGCTGTGTATCACGATGAGTGCAGTGAAGCTAAAGAAAAATATGTGATGTTTGGAGTACAACTGAGATTATTTTTTTTGCAGGACTTTTGTAAGTTTTTACTTTTCTAATTATTTTGATTTCAATTTTTCAAATTTTATAATCATTTACAAGTTGGACAGTTAACATAATTTATTTTAAAGTGAGTTGTCACTTTTACTTCTGAGCCACCCACTTTAGACCTCCTGCCTGTGTTTTACAAAGCATACATCAGCAAAAATAAATTTGTCCAACAAGTCAGCATAAGCAGCTGAATATCTATGTTAAATAAACAATTAGATATGTGCGTGCTATTATTTAACAAAAATTAATAAATACATATGTAAGCTGTAAGCTGAAAAAATACACGTATAAATAGAAATCAGCAGCCCTCAGTTGATATATAATTTATAATAATTCCGTCTGTTGGTAGACACTTCTGTGATGTAGCGTTTTATGCACTGTCAAAGCTCTAAGTTTTGGTAGCCTAAAGTGCCCAGAGGAAATACAATTCAGGGTACGCATTCTATTGGACCTCTCTGAAGTACAACAGTAGCATGATAAGTGATTTTGACACAAGTGCTATTTTGCACAAAAATTTAATTCAATGTTCCTTTGAATCTTCATACAAAGCTGGTTTGCAAATATGATTCATTTGTGTGTTTTGCCGTAGGTGTCACACAACATCTCCTCAAGAATCAAGGTCCAAAACAATAAATTTAAGCACATCGATCAGATAAAGATGTAATTTTTTAATGGTGGAACAAATGCACTCAGTCTTAGTGTCCTTAAGGAGAAATACTTCCATTAGCTTTAGAACAGTGATTGAGTATAGTAATCCTACAGATTTCTCTAATAAATGCTTGGACTCCCAACTAGTACATTTTTTAGTATGGTTTTGATTCCTCTTCCTCAAGGTGTCCTCCAAAATGACTTTTGTGGTAGTAAGTCTGAAACTTTGTCTGTAGCTTATCAATGTGCATAAGCTGATATCTGGCTCCTTTGTGCTAAGATGGTATCCACCGTTAAAACATATGGGACTTAGAAACATCTTTTTAAAATGTGTTTTGCTAGTTCTAACAGTTCAGCAATCTTATTAGTTGCATTTAGAGAGTTATATTCTCTTACGGGATACCTGAAACAACCTTTCTGTCAACATGACTTTACCGTCTAAGAAACTAAGTAAAATACCTCCCATTGTGCTTCTTACCACGGTCGTCACCAGAACAGAGAGGTCTTCATATTTAGCCCATGATTTTCTTAGGTGGCATTAAGTATCCCATGCATCTGGTTAACCTCAATAGAAGTGCCCTGTCATCCATGTTATTTCCTTCCCTTGAATAAATGTGGACAGGATCTGAAGAACCCCAGCTCTAAGTCACTTTTGTAGTGGGGTTCATGAACTTACTATGAGAGAAGTTGGTGTGGATTTTTCAGGCTCACTTAATCCAGTTCAGGTGGCCTGTGCCTATCCTGGCTGCATCAAATGAATTGGGCATCACCCTTTCTGAACCAAACAGAGTAACGCTCAATTACACGTAAAACATTTCCTGTTGATATAATCCTGTTACCTTCATACAGCAAGTTCAAAATGGAAGAAAACCCTAATCTTAGTATACAGCCATCAAAGGGCCTACAATCCAGTAACTGTGTCTTATTTAGATATATCTAGAGTTTGTTTAAAGGAATAAATGTCTTCACCATATTCTTGCAACACATAACTCTGTTATCACTGAAATATTGTTTTCTTGTTAGCTGATTATCATTCCAGTTAATATTTCCATTAGAGAAACAGGAAAAAGTACGTTTCTTTTACCCTGCTGCCTGAAGTTCTGAATGGTGTCATTAACTAAATGTTTCATGCCAACCAGCCAAATTTGTGGATTTGTTTTTCTATTGTGTTTTTAAAGTCAAATCTATCGTAACAACCCTGGGAGATGAGAGTAACATCACCAAATGCTGTGTCCCAAAAAAAGGTCATTCGTATCTTCAGTGGTCGTTCCCACTGTGATGCTCAGATCTTCAGCACACGCTTCTACCTGTTTTGTCCCTTTGCTTTCTTAAACATGCTGCATGACTCCACCACATTCTGCTCACCTGGTGTCAGAGGCAACCTGCATGCCACACTATCCCCTGGCTTCAAGAGCCAACCCAAGGCCAGAGTCCACATGTGAAGCTTGCCAGTGGCCATACGTCAGGGCCAATAGGCTCTAGCAGCCTGACAATGTGTCTGAAGTCCACTCTAATTGCTATTTATGCTCCCCTCCCTCACTGCTCCCGAGGCTGCTGTATAGCCAGCTTTTCAAGGTGTTCCCCTGCCCTTGGACAGGTCTTGGCCACCTAAAGAGCATGTCCTTCTCTGGTCCAGAACGATGGGCAACACAATACCCCTTTTCAGAACTCTCATCCATGAGGGTAACACAATCTCCATCATCCAGGACATTCGAGGGGTTTGAGACAATCTAGTCTACCCTGCAAGAAGAAAGCTGTTGTGGGCCTGATAAAAGGATCCACCACTGTTAGTGCTAAACCAGTCTTCTGTATCAGGGTTGTTCGCAGTTCTTATATCAATGCTGTCAGCAGTGTAACGCCACACTAGTGCAAGAGAATGTTGCTGAGTGGCCCTAAAAAGGACTTTTGGCATTCTCAGTGGCCACTTTTACTATGCCAGTCAGATTTGCAAGCTGCTTTGTCCCTTTGTCCACTCATGCACATCATCCGGCTCCAACTCAGTCCATACACCCGAGGTCAGATGGAACCCATATGACGCAATATCCCCTAGCTCGAATTGCCGACCCAAGGTCAGGGTCCACATCAGGGCCAATGGACTTTGAGATGTGTCTGAAGTGCTAAGTGTCCCCCACACTGCTCACAGAGCTGCATTTCATATTCAGCTCCTCCAAGTATTCTCACCCTCTCAGAAGGCCTCGACTATCTGAGGAGTGTGTCTCTCTCAGGTCTGGATCCAGGGGCACTACACTATATTTATTACTGTAATAGATAACTTGATTGTATTCATACATTTTTTGTATTTTAGATTAATTGCTTGTTAAGATTCTCTTTTGTCACAGTAGTTTCTAATGACCAATAAATCAGTTCACCAACTAAAATAACTTGACCCCATTTACATGAAGTAGGAGTTCTAACAAAAAATTAAGAATGAAATAAGACAAAAAACAAAGACAGAACATAAGGGTTTACCTCTACTAAAGTCTGCAAAACACTGTTAATTTTCACAAACAATTGAATAAAATGAGAAATTTCATTACAGCAAGAACTGATTAATAATTTTGAGATTCTTCAGAAGGTAAAATTGCAGGGAGCTCGACTTAACAGACCTGCGTTTCCTTGCCTTTTGTTTCATGCGTCTCAGCTTTCTGCTGTACTCTGCTGTATGGTCTGCTGCTCCCTGCAGGTCGCACTGAATATGGCTCTTCTTCCTGATTTCAATAATTCTTTCCAAACTATTAAACCTGGATTATGTCCCCCTGCTTAAAAGTACCCTTTTAATGTCAGGAAGATAAGACTTCAAAGAGGCAAAAGATTTATATTCATTTACAAAGATTTTAAAATATAGCTACATAAATGTTTATATAATACTATGGATGCAGACAGAGGAAAAAATATTACTCCAAGAATTCTAATATCAGATTATAAGACGTTTTGAGGAGGTTTTCTGTAACTCAAACAAAATCCCACAGTTTTATTACAGCAAAGCTTTCAGTCTACTGACCAGTTTGTAGATACCACTTAAGTCTTTTTTATCATTATTTTCCAGTGTTTCTTTATGCTTCTGAAAGAAGATATTTGGCTTGGAACTCATTTATGTTTCCTAAAAAGGTTAACAAAGTTTCTTTACATTTTTTAAACATGGTGGGATAACTTTAAAATCTCTTGATTTTCAATAATTTGTTAATTTTCTAAACTCAGTTATTCCCATTCAGAGTAACTTGATACTGCACATTCAGGCACAAAACAAGAACCAAACCTAAATAGGCCATCAATCCTTCACAGTCATCCACATTTATAAACACTGATCAGCCCAACCTGCCTGTCTTTAGGATATGACCTGAAAAAACCCTATTTACAAAAATGTGACCCACACAAGAACAATGATCTGCCTGTAAATTGAACTCAGAACTCAAGCTAAAAGATAGCAGCACTAGCCACTGTGTCACCATCAATCTGTGAACTGTAACTTTGAACATTTTTAAACAAATAGAATGTGCCATTAATTAAAATGATTTGCTTGCATTAGAATATATAAAATATGTTTTGCTTTTATGGCTTCCTAAGAAGTCAGCCCTTTTAAAATACCCAGTGCAATTACTCAAGGTGATAAAATGTCCCTAAAATGTTGAATACCCACACCACAAAACAGTCAGGTTTTAAAACAAGGCTCAAAAAATACAGCACATAAATAATCTTGCTTAATAATAACTGACTAATATTTAGAGATCTTTGAAGATTTTAGATCCACAAACCAGACCGTTTGGCCTCAAACTTGGAAGCATATATTATCAAAGACAGCCATCAGTACTTCAAATGAAAGAGGACATATATGAGGGACGTTCAAAAAAGTTTCCACACTTTTTTTTAACTCTATTTATTATAAATTTCAAAAACAAATTACATCACTTTTCTGCATATTTACCTTTGTTTGCAATGCAATTTTCCCAGCATCGTACAAACTTTTAAATGTCCAATTATTACTTCTCCTGCCTTCACCATTTCCAACGAAAATATAAAAGTGTGGAAACTTTTTGAATTGACCTCGCAAATATGTTAATCGGACCTAGTCTCTGACAATTTATCTATAGTTTATTAAAAATGTCAGATGTACCTAACCAAAGAAGCTTGACTGAATGAATGGTCTCCTCTTGTGTTATTAGGTATATTCTAAAAATTTTAAATATCTGATGCTGGTTTCACTGAGCAGAAGGCATTGCTGCCTCACTGTATTGGAGATTCTACAAGAACCTTTAATTATTTTTTTATACCGCTCTTCACTAAGTGCAGGCAAAGAGCGCTGTCAACAACTCTCAGTTAAAATACAAAAATATCCATCTATCCATCCATTATCCAACCCGCTATATCCTAACTACAGGGTCACGGGGGTCTGCTGGAGCCAATCCCAGCCAACACAGGGTACAAGGCAGGAAACAAACCCTGGGCAGGGCACCAGCCCACTGCAGGGCAGGCACACACAAACACACTAGGGACAATTTAGAATTGCCAATTCACCTAACCTGCATGTCTTTGGACTGTGGAAACCGGAGTACCCGGAGGAAACCCGCGCAGACACAGGGAGAACATGGAAACTCCGTGCAGGGAGGACCCGGGAAGCGAACCCGGGTCTCCTAACTGCGAGGCAGCAGCGATACCCACTGCGCCACCCTGCCACCCCAAAATACAAAAATAGATTATACCAATTACTAAATACAGAACTGGTACACATATAAATGCAGATTTGTTAAAATACACAGAGAACAGGGTAGAGACTGATTAAACATAAATGGAAACCAACAATATCTGTCCATTAATTAACTGATGAACTATGGCCAGTTGACAATTGTGGAAATTAAAATTGTAAAAGAGAAAGTCAAAAATAAAGTCTCAGTCCTGGAGACCTCGGCCAACTGGCTGCCTACCAACTCCTGTTATTCTATAGTGGAGTTTATGCTGCCTTTCCAATCCGATGATAGAATTTTTCCATCTGATGATTCCAACACTCCTTTATCTGAGATAACTTTTCCATATGCAGAAGAGCAGCCTGGCAGTAGAGCAGTTGACTAAAGTACCACATTTTGATACTGAGAAGAGAAACAAAATAGAGGAGGGACAGTAACAGTTTAAAAATATTGTTATATTAATATTTCTATATAAATGACTAACAAACAGAAATGCAGTATGAACAGCTAATCAAGCAACTCTAGTCAGGGTATGCTTGACTAAAGTAGTGAGTCTTCAGCCTGGATTTAAAAAGTGAGACTGAAGCGGCATCTCTTATATTAGCAGGCAGATTTTTCCACAGCTTTGGTGCCCTGTAACCAAAAACGCGACTTCACACTGTTATTTTATTGTGCTCTGGTTTGTAAGTAATGTTAGGATCAGATAAGCAGGCAGGGCCTTAGCTATTTAAGACTTTACTCATATAAATTAAAAGGAGGATTTTGAAATCCGCCCTAAGCTTAACTGTAAGCCAGTGTAAAGACTTGAGAACTGGAGTTATGTGTTTATATTTTTGTGTAATAATTCTTATAATTCTTCTAATAATTCTGAATTAACTAAAAGCTGAATAAAGAATGTTTTGAACAGCCAGTGAATAACACATTGCAGTAGTCAATCCTACTAGAAATAAATGCATGAATTAAGAATTAACTTCTCAGTATCTTGCATATTTAGAAAATGTCTTAATCTTCCACCATTTTCAAGATGGAAATATTTTGAATAGATTTGTAATGTGTGTTTTAAATGACATGCTAATGTCAAAATTAAGGACTAAATTGCATGCTGATTCAGTAAAACTAATGGTGATTCCAACAGTGATATTTAAACATTATGATTTAAACAGTGACAGAATGTTGTTGTGGTCAGCAGATTATGTGTATTTATAAAATATCCATTATTTGTTTCCTGGTATTCTGTGTTAATCCTGTATACCAAAGACAACTGTGTTCAATAACTGGTGATTATAAATTGTCCTAGCATTTGGTGTGTGAAAGTAGGTGTGTGCATTGCATGGTCTTTTCCACGTTTGGTTTATAACCTAAACTCAACTTTGGCTCCTTAAATTATTAAACACAGAAGGTGAGTTGATGTCACTGATACTTAAGCATAACATATAGTATACATTCTCAAAAACCACTTAATTCAATATAGGAAAACGGGAGACAACAGCCTACCCAAGCAGTTGTGGGAAGTATGGGTCCCTGTCGACCCCTGAGCCCGCAGACAACACGCTCAAACACCAGGTAAAAGTCCCAATATTAAATTTATTATAATAATAATGTGCACAAAGCACCTCCACCTCCACAATACACAAAATACTCAATACTAATCAATACAATAATCACAAATCCTCCACTACACCCAGCAGCTCTGTCGCACTCCCTCCCAACTCCGGCTCAGTCTGCTGGGGTTTCCCATAGTCCTTTTATATTCCTTGACCCGGAAGTGCTTCTGTCCCTCAGTCCATTTGATTTCATAGCACTTCTTTTCTTCAGCCCAGAAGTACTTCATTCCTTCCGTCTCAGTGATTAGAGAGTACTTCTGGGCTATAATAAAAACCATTGTCCCTCCCTGCAGTGTCCCCTGGCGGCCCCCACGGTATCCAGAAGGGTTGTGCAGTAAAACTCCATTGTCCATGATGCCCTGCTGGAATTCGGGGCACCTTCATGTTGCAGGGAGGACTCCATCTAGCAGCGTGGGGGTATTGGCCGGGATAAACTGACAGCCATATATCATATATATATAAACTCAAAATTGCCCCATATAGAAGCAAACCCCCCCCCCCCAAACTCTAACTACCGCATCACTATGCTGCTCATATAAAATAGCGATCAGTGTAAGCATGTTAGTATCTGATGTCACAATACTTGCATAAAGTTTCTTTTGCTCTATTGTGAACTGAATTATGTGTTCTAGTCTGTAAACTGAAATCCCAAGGGAGTAGCGATTTATAGTGGAGCAGCACTTAAATATATGATTGTGATGGTGATGAAGTGATTAGAGTTGCAGCATCACAGCTTTAGAGACTTGGGTTCAAATTCTGCTTTTGCCAAAGAGGTTTTGGCTGCAGTATACCTAGGCTTTATTAGGCAATTTTTAGAATAAATTAAAATACAAGTCACCATACCAAGCAGTAAGGTTATAGTAAGGCATTGTTACATATAACTGGGCAAAGGCTTTCTGTGTTCATCACATGAATAAGGTGTGTCAGAAAATTTTACTATTCTCCTCTGGTCATTGATTTGTTAAGGTTCTCATGGTAAAGTGCATATATCCATTAATCTTCAAAGCTAACTTTCTATCTAACTTTAGGTTTGCTGACACTTATGCAGACAGCATCCTGTTCAAGGTATGAACTAGACCTGGACTCACATGTACTTCAGAACAGGTAATCAACCTGAAGCTAAGCATGTTTGGGCCCAACCATTACTTGGATGTGAGACCAACCAGGAAAAAATTGGTTGCTGCTGCAAGAGGTGTTGGTGAGGCCAGCATGGGGCACCTTCCCTGTGGTCTGAATGTGGACCTCAATGCCTCAGTGCACTGATGGGAACACTGTTCTGTAAAAATGATGCTGTCCTTTGGATGGGAGGTAAAATGGAGGTCCTGAATCTCTGTGGTCATTAAAAATCCCTGGTCATCTCTCATAAAGAGTAGGGTGTATCCTGATGTTCTTTTTAAATTGCTCTCCACGGCCTGATCACTCTGCCCTTAACAGCTAATGTGTGAGCGTTCCTGCGCAGAATGGCTGCCGTTGAATCATCCAGTTCGATGCTGCACATTAGTGGTGGTTAAATTGGCTCCCTACTCACTAAATAGTGAGAAAATCACTATATAAATTAAAGAATTATTATTATTGTTATTATCAGTCTTTGAGCATTTGCCTGAACACATTCTGAGAATAAACTATAGATTACTTTATGGGGAGTTGGGTGTACAGGTAGTTCATACTTTGGACTAGTAGGGGATCATTTCTTCTTAAACTCATCTCATACAGGAGTTTTCTCTTCCTCTCCCACATAGCAGTCATACCTTCAACACTTTAAAAAAATGTGTTTTGCAGTTTCAGTTATTTGATAATGTCCATTCTGCTGTGCACTTCAAAATTTGTGCCTTTGACTGAACCCACATACCATAAGAATGTTACATAAAAATAAATTGAACAGAACTGAATAAGCTAGAAATACAACTTTTTCTTCTAGTGACACTCCTAAAACGATATAGCATTAGAGCCATTTTTTGCCACTTCAAGCTTTGTGACTACTGTAAACTACTTCTCTTAACATGTTGATATTATGATAAGATCACTTAAGGCAGTTATAGCTTTATTCATGGCAGCAAAGTAACATTTATTTTATATTACCTTTCATTGTTCCCTCAGTCTGCAGCTAATGTTTACATTTTGTGTGTGCCTGTGAAAATGTGTTATTTGAGGTAGCCATTAGCCAGCCTTTTGGCTTATCTGCCTAGCGCTGGAATATTCCATCAAGTAAATCGGGGGTCTTGCACATGATGAGTTAACAGTGTGGCGCAGCCTCAAATAACTGCAGGATTAATGTGGGGCAAAAAAGTTCACAGTATCTGGCGGCTTCAGTCTCCCCTATCCGTCTTAAAGGCAGTGGGCTGATTTGCTTGGGCTGCGTTTCAATGAGAGACCCTAATTAAAAGAGCAGCTCTGTTTCAGCCTTCAGAAAATGAATTACCACTGAACAATTAATATTACATGTTATTGAGCTTCTTCTGTCACATACTATCACTGAACATCTGACCTAGCCTCAAGTCACTCAACAGTTGTACTTTGTTTTCAGTTAATCTCTTATCTTGAAAACTACTATGCACAATTGGAATTAAGAAGTTTCTTTTTTAATTGTGTGTGAAAATCTGTGAGTAGAACATAGTTAAGTCAAAGGAGGCCTAAAAATCATTCCACTTTAAAAATGAGGTTTAAAAGGTTGTTTCTCAGAACAGATGGGAAAAGGTAAAAAAGGATGCTTAATAATGACCCAGAAAATGTTAGTGCTGTGTTTGGTTGACTGTTTCAGGTATGGCTGCTCTGTTATCAGCAGCTGCTCTCACATACAGGCCACCTTCACCTCATAGCCAGTCAGGTCTTGTTATTTAAATGTACACAACCTTTTCTTGAACTATTTCATTAAAAATGTTTTTTCAATCATTAGTTACACAGTGTCTTATTTGCCTCAGTTTATCAATTCTTACTCAACTCTAAGAGTCCAAACACCTGAAACCTGAACCTTTCATATAATCACATGGCTTTGGCTCAGTGTTTGATAATCTGAAGGAATAATAGGATTTAAAAAATCAACAAGGTTATCTGTTTTCTATGTGAAATGCAAATAAGTGTGGGAATGACCACACACTGCCCTCTCTGACACCTTCGCCAAGGATTCACCTTTATATGGCCAGACTAGGTGATATTTTCTAATGTGCTTTTTCTGTTGTATTTCTTGTATTTTTCTTGTATGGATTTTTCAAGATAATTATACAAGGGATATTTCTGATTGAAAGTTTGTATGCCTTAAAACGGCATGTTTTTGCCACCCAGCAAATGTATGGAGTGGCATAATCACTTTGTTGTCAAAAAATGCAACATTCTTGCAATATAATATTACCATAAAGTATTATAATAATATTAGCATAACAGTAAATATTAGAATTTGTTAAAAAACAAAACATGGAATATTTACACTGTAGAGTTTTTTCTGAAGTTTTATTTATAGTCCGGAAATTTCTGAATTTCAGTTTTAAAAAAGCGAATTAAAGCCACACATTGTCTGTCTTTGATATTTTGAAACTGTAGTCCAAGTTTCAGGGTTTACCACAAAATAAATAGCTAATCACTTGTGTCTCTCTGTTTGAAACAGAGACTCAAATATCAAAGCATTATTGAAACTTTTGTGGTCATCTTAGTACTAGGGTGTTGTATTGTGTTAGCCATTATGAATGTAGTGAGCAGTCAAGCAAAATGACACCATTTATTGGCTAACTAAAAAGATTATAATATGCAATTCTTGCCTGAAGAAGGGGCCTGAGTTGCCTTGAAAGATTGCATATTGTAATCTTTTTAGTTAGCCAATAAAATGTGGTCATCCTAGGAACTGAAGGGTCTGACAACAGAAGAATTGTGGGGTACCAACATGGTCCTCCCCGTTTTCTTTCAGTTCTTTCAATAAAAAATCAACACTTGGTATGGTAAAGAATCAAAACAAAACAGTTGCCACTTAAGGTGAGTGGCTACAAATAATCTGGCTTTGCCATTGGGTCTCTTGATACAGAGCCCCTTTGCTCAGGTCGTGTCCCTATTATGTGATGCCTCCTTCCAGTCGGTCGTCTTTTTGAACCCCAGGGACCAGAAGGGGCAGAGTCAGTTGGCATCACTAGGAGGTTGCTCAGATCATCTCTAGGTACTGGAATGGGCAGAAATCAGGTGGCATCACTGGGCAGTTTATGGGTACCGTGGAGAAAAAACCAACAAGACAGTTATCGGCAGTGTCCCCTCTCAGCCTGGGGTGGTATCCTCAGGTGCAAATGAGTGACATAGTTTAATCAAATTTTAAGACTGAAGGGTACACTTAAACACACATTCTTCTATCTATCAAATACACTTTTGAGTGGTTGAAAGCTGGTGTTTGTTCCAAAAGGCCAGCATTGGTCCTAGATTGTGTGATAATTCATTGCAGGACACCCTTAAATATACACGCAAACGTCCATTAACATCATGCTAATTTAAGTTATTTTTAATATAAAATGCATGTATTTGTATATTGAAGTAAACTAGAGTACCTGCAATAGAAGAATGTGTAAAATCCACATTGGTAATAATTTAAACTCAGTTCAGAGAGTCCTTGAGAGGTAGCGGCACTAACAAATATTAACCACATCACCATCACCTCAAAACACAGACTGTATTCTTTATAAATAAACCAGTAAATACATAAAGCAAGCTTGATACCTGGAAGAGAATCCTCACTGCAGATCAGTCAAGCTAAGCAATTAGACTCCGTGTGTTCAGAAAATATTGTAAGATGACTGTTTGTGGCAAGGTGTATAACTGAAAAGAACAAAACACTGCGTCATTAAAATGTTACTGCTGAACTTCCTCAACACAATCAATTTGCTGTTTTCAACAGAGAACCAACTACTAACGTTAAAATGTATCTATAGCAGTATTGCTCATAATCAAAAAGAAGCTAAAATGTGTTTACGTTCATGATAAAAAGAATAACAAAGTTTGCTGTGTCCATTATCTTACCATTGTTTTCACTCTGCTTGATGGTAGTTCTCTTTTAACTTTTATGTGCTAAACGATTTAATATATATCAGAGTATACATAATATACCAAGATACTAAAGCAGACTATTAATTAAATCATCATAAATTAAAACTTGTGCTATAAAAATGTCCACAGGGTTGATGAAATCTCTGACAGTTGTCTGTACAAAGTCCTGCAACATACAGGTAGCACTGCCTACATGTGCTTGGCCTCTATAAAATGTTATGGAGAGCATAGCTGATGTTCCCCTGGAACTGGCAACACATACAGCTTTCAGCAATTTCAAAATCAAAATGCTTAGCAAATATTGACAATGGTAGATGGTCACAATATTAGTAAACATTATATCAATACTTTCTGTCAGGGATTAAAGGATCTATGGAACAGGCTTTACAGACTTAATGTAGGAGGGTGATGATATGATTCTAACCCTCAAGTCACTGGGTACATATTGCCTCTGAAGCAGAGGATGATAAGTGTAGATTTGACCAAAAGGATGGGTGTTGACACAATGTGTTATGAGATGAAGAGGAACAGGGTGAGGTTGCCTGGACATGTGGAGAGAAAGTGGTTGCGGATAACATAAGATGAAAAGGTTACACCCCTTAGGGTGTGGAAAATGAAGCAAAATATTTTGGGAGCATCTACAAACTGGGTAAACTCAGATAATGAAATTTAAGTGATTGTTGTTGACTTACATATCTAACTATTGAGGATTAGGCTGATGGATGGGACTGCAGACATTAATGACATTTCACTATGCACATGACAATAATGACCCTATAAACCTATAAGCCAAGCAGCAAAGAGTATCACTGGTGGAAGAGGTATTTTTAACACTAGGGGGCCCTATTGTAGCATTCCCCAAGCCAGAATGATGCCAAGTAGGCCAAAGTGTTAAAAGTGTGATTGGTTTGTGGGGTGCTGATCAGCAAAGTGTGGGCAGTAAAGTAGCAAATAAACACATAAGCTCTTCAGATCCAAGCAGTTGCCTGACCTAACCTTAATGTGGTCCTTTTCCCTTTACTTTAACCTCCACATGGCACTCCAATAACCATAGCACAATATACACAACTGTCTTTCAATAAACTTCTAAATTAAATTTTATTAGCTTAGCTTATGTGTAACTGATCAAACTGTTTTCATAAATTCTTTAGAAATCATTGATGTGCCAGTGGCTATACTGCAATTTCAATGCAAAAACAAGGAAAAACAAACAAACATAAAAATAGATTATAACAATTAAAACTGAAAAACATTTTTCCAAAAAGTTTCATCACACTCCTCTCTGATGTAATTCAACTTTGAAAGAAACCCAATATGAACCAATATTATAATATAAGAAAGAGAAAAACATGTAATACAAGTTGAAATTCATTCAGGAAAGCAAACAAAACAAAACAAAAAAATAAATCAAGAAAAATACTCTGTATAAGAAGAAGCTTGAAAAGGCTTAAAATGACCTGGACTTCATTGCTTTATACAGTAGATCAAATAGTAATGGAAGGCTTGTATAGGTATCCTTTTCTGCCATTGTAAAGGCTTTCATTGCACAATACAAACTTAAATGTTAGGTTCTGGGTTTGAATCTTGAGCCCTGAAATTGTCTACATGGATTTTACATGTTTTCCTTGTATCTGTGTGGATATTCCATCAGGTTCTCCAGTTTTTCCTTTAAATCCCCAAAGCCATGCTGCCTTCTTTATTTGTTTAGTCCAAATAGGTCAGTGTGAGAGTTAACTGTGTACATGAGTGGGCTCTGCAATGGTTTGGCAGTCTGTCCAGAGTTGTTCTCTGCCTTGTGTATCATGCTGCTGAGAGAGGCTCCAACCCTTCACCACCCTAATCTGGGTTAGGTGGGTTTGAGAACGTTATTATGTGTTTTATGGGATAAACTTATATTAAACATTTTAAAGAAAAGCTTCTGCTCATAAGGGAAACTGAAATTAACCGTCAAAGAAAGACCCTGACATTTCAGTTTGTACGTACAGATTAAGACTGAGCTTCTTATTCACAAAAGTGCAAATTTGCTTTATTGAACTTGACAACACTGAACAATATAAACATATCCTTAAATAAGTACAATGAAGGAAAATAATGCTGGTTGACAAATGGGCTTCACCCCTATAACTGAGCATAGAATGAAATTCAAAGTACACAAAACAGAAAAATCAACGATAGGACAAAATACAAAAATTTAAGTTGTTTTCAATGATTACTCATAAATATAGATTGGTTATATCCATGTTTGCTTCATAACCAATACAGAAATCCAGTAGTTAGTACTGTGTTTGACAAACCAATGGAATTAACTACTAAAAAGGTAAAAATATATAATTCAATTTAATTTAATTTTTTTGCCGGAATAAACTTTTTTAAAATATTTATTAGCATATTAAGCAGTCCCTAAATTTATAATATTAAATGTATTTTTTGTAACTTAGTTGAAAAGCAAAGAAAAAATATATTTAGAATACCTCACGTGTAAGGGAAGTCAATAGACAAAATCAGCTTGGTGTGTACTAATAGCTGGAATGTCACACTGAAGGAATTAGCCCATCCTTTACTGGGTGTTTTATAGCTTGGTTAAAAGCAATTGAGAGTCTGTTGCTGCAGATCACAGACTAGATGAAGGAAACTGACCACCCACGAACCTAAATAAGCTATGATGTCAAATACTACAAAGCCGTGATTTATGCCACTTGGTCTGAAATTTAGCCTTATAATGCAAGTTTTTCCATCACTCATTTTGTATGAGGAGCTTTGGCAATATTCAGTCTTGACTGCATATAAGGAGGTCCTGTCAAGTAGACGTAACAGCTATTACTTGCTCACTTTGTCAGTTCATTAGTCTAGTGGGATCCATTAAATCTGACCTGCAAATGTTTATTCATTACTATGTGCTTTGTGGCAACAATACAAACACACATTAAATTTGACTATCAAGGTAAAGCCTTTCATTTTTTTTTATAAGCAGTTCATTTTTCCTATAAGGTTTACAATTGAAACAAAATTATTGTAGTGTTAATTTGTTGCATGCTGTCACTTACTTCTGTAGGTTCATTTTTGTAATTTTGTGTCAGTGAACTGCCAATCTACAGTATGTAAGTGCATTTGTTTAATTATCAACATACTGTATAAATAGTTCTAATATGGTACAGTGGCCTAGTGACTAGTGCTTCTGCTGCATAGCTCCAGGAGACTGGGTTTAATTTCTGGTATGGTGGTCACTGTCCTTTCACCTCGTACCTACTTGGATTTCATGTGGAATTATGGCTTTTTTGCCACTTCCCAAAGACATGCATTTTAGGTTAGTTGGTGAGTTTAAATTGGTCATTTTTGAGATTGTGACCTGCAACAGAATGGCAACCCATCCAGGTTTAGTTTCTGCTTTGCGCACAATACTACCCAGATTGCCTTCATGTTTGGATTAAGTGGGCTCAGAGTATGGATGGGTAGTTGCAGGTATCATATTACATTCAAGATGAAGTTGGTTTGGAGAGAATTGATGAATAGGTGAATGTGTATTGCTGAGTGGAGTACCATAAGGCCTTTCCAATAAGAAAAGTACTTTATTCAGTCCTACCCGGTTTATGTCAGGTAATCAGTGAAGGTTGTGATGATACATTTTATTACATGGGTTTTAAACTTAATGTGTGGATATCGAAGATGATTGTGTACAATATAGGAAGCCTGTGGCACCCGGACAGGGCTCACGCCCGGCCGGGACGCCCAGGAAGACAGGAGAAGGGCTCATTCCTCCTCCAGACCGCGAGGGGGCATCTGCCCTGGTTGTATTGGAGGCCACGGGTACAGGGCTGGGAAGCTCTACCCTGTAGGGGCCCGTGGCCACCGCCAGGGGGTGCCCCGATGCCTTGGGGACCCTGGACCCCAGCGCTTCCGCCACACCCAGAAGTGCTGGGGGGAAGAAAAGAGGGGACACCCGGAGTGCTTCCAGGTACGCAGCCAACACTTCCGCCACACTGGGGAGTGCCGGTGGAAGATTGCCGGGGAGCACCTGGAGCACATCCGGGTGTGTTTAAAAGGGGCCGCCTCCCTTCAGACGGAGACAAGAGTCAGGAGGAAGATAGATGATGTCGGGAGGAAGGCAAGGAGGCGGCCTGAAGAAAGAGAAGGCATTGTTGTGTGGCCAGGACTTTGGGGAAGATTGGGGTTTGTGGCACTTGGACTGTGTAAATAGTATTGTAAATAAATGTGTGTTGGGTGACATGAGTGTATCTGCCTGTCTGTGTTCGAGCCAGTCTCCACAAGCCACAGCAGCAAAGGCAGATGTATTATTAGAAGAAACCCCTTTTCTTTAAGTTGAACCCTATGAAGAACAGTTTATCAGCATTGTACTTAATACAATGTTAGATTATTCAAAATCTCTATTTGTTATGACAAAATGAATACTTTTCTGACGGTTTTAGTATTAGATGAACTAAGTAACAATTTTACGCCAGCCATCATCACTAATATAACATCTCCAGACAAGAAAAAAGCTGAAATGTGCAGGTTGTTATTTTACGTAGATGGCATTGTGGCGCAGTGTATAATGCTGTCAAATCAAAGTTCGAAATGACCTGTTTTCAGTTCTCAGTTTGTGGGCAGTTTCTCCTCTTCCATATCTGTGTTTGAATTATAATGAATTTCTCTCATATCCCAAAGACACCCAGTACATGCTAACTAGTTTTCTTATAGAGGCCTTATACAGGAAAATGTGCAGATGTGCCTAATGATAGTTTATTGTCACGTCTATGGCTGCTTCCTACTTTGAACACATTATTACAGGGATAGGATGTTGCACCCCACTGTCATATAACAGTGTAAGCAGATCCTGATGATGGATGACATTTTATTTCAAGATGCATTCATGTATTGCTTTCATAAAAAATAATAGCAAGCAGCAGTAATTGTGAAATCTACTGGTAAGCACTCCTTTCCTGAAATATTTTAATAGTTAATAGTTTAGTATAGTTTAGCTTTGGAAAATTAGAGGATAAGAAACTTTTTGCAAAAAATATGAAGAACGTTGATTTCAAGAATAGTGAGCTAAAGCATAATTACCACTCATGAAGTACACTTAATCATTTATGAAATATATATAACAGATCCTCCTTTCTGTAACAGAAACTTTACCTGCCTGAAGCACAGAAATGTTTTGTAATAGAAGATATGATTAAAAGGTTCTATCTTGTTTATCTCAAATTGCTAATGAAACATTTGAACTCATGTACAATAACTGCATCATAGTTTGTCCAAAAGAATTCATATAATTCACAGCAAAATGTAAACATGTGTTTAATAAAATGACGGCAGATTAATGATGTCATCATCCAAAAGTATACGCTTAGAAATGTGCTCCCCAATTATGATGTAGTATAAATTATCTTTAGAGGAACTTGAAGGGAAATGTCCATTACAGGCATGAAATTTCCAAAACAGCTTGTTTAAAGAAGGCATCACACTCCTGACAACGGGAGCCAAAGAAATAGATGACAGAAAAACACCACAGGAAAGGTACATTAAGTCTGGCTTGAAGAAGAGCAGGATGACCCTGTCAAATTTCATGGCCTCATCTAGAAAACACTTCTTTGGACATTGTGGGTTATAATCATAGACATATAAATAATACTGACGTCCTCCAAAAACATGAAAGAAGGCCTCACCAATAAATTACTGCAACTGCAAAATGACCGTATCCATCTTCATTTACATTAATGGCTCTGGACTTGAGCTAGAGAAAAGCATTAGGCTAACATATATCACAGGGAATGTGTAGGCAGACATTGGGGTGGAGAGAAAACTTTTAAGATCTCCTGCATTTAAGTGGGGCAGGTGATAACCCTTTTCCTCTGCCAGAGAAAGATATAATGCAATGCATCCAAAAGCTCTTTCACCCCTAATGTGACCTTCTGCAAGTGAGACATTTGTAAACGATCATAGACAGTCCTCTGGAGACAAAAAGTCTTGAATAAGGCAGAGGAGTAGACTGGCTTCATCAATCGGATCCATAGCTAATAGCTACTGATTTATAACAAGTGCTTAAATCTAGCTGGCCTAGTCATGGCCTATTGCTAACAACAAAGCCTTTCACTTTTCTCAGATCATAAAATTGATAATAATTTACCAGAGAAATAACAACTTGCTGGAATTTAAGAGTTTTGTCTCAAAAGCTACATCTTGTTGAAAGGGGTCCCAAGTGGCTAGTCAACTAGTAAAGTATCAAGTTCAAGTTGAGTTGTGCGACCTCGAGCTTAAAGACTTGGATCTCATTTATACCATTCTTTTTCCTGGAATTATCTGATGTATTTATTTCAACAAACATGGAAGAGGGCAGTTAACCTCATACACAAGTGGATCTAAAGAAAAGAATACATTTTCTTTCCTGTTTTGTTAAATTAACAAAATGAGTCCGTAATAATAGTGAAGGATCTCTTTTAAGAAGGAGAAATGTTTTTGAATTACTTTGCCCCTGGGAAGGATTAATTTATAAAATGGTTTAAAAGCATAGACTTTCATCTGTCTTTTTTGTTTAACGTACTTCTAGAATCATTATTTGTACTTCATCATGAAAGAACATTCAGGAAGGTTACAAAAAAAAGAAACATTAAAAAAGGTGGAAAGCATTTTCAAAAAAACCTAGGTGAGCATACTTTATGGTCATTTTTTAACCATCACACCCGTTTAGTCCCTCATATTCCAAACCTGCCTTTTCAGGTGCTAGGTTGCAGGAAGGCAGAAGTTACCCCCAGCAGCAGCAAGTTTAAAGAAGAGACAAACTATACTCACATAACACACACATACTTCTACTGTACGACTTAATCTGAACAGCATGGCTTTAGATCATCATAGTAAACAGGAAGTCCTAGAAGTGAGTAAAATTTCATACAAAGGATACCACTTCTTATAACTAAACTGACATCCAACAATTGTGATGCAGACATGCTGCATGCATGAACCACTGAACTCTCATTTACTAGAAATAATTCAATTTGGAGTGTCATCTTGAGGTGTAGTGGACCCTGCTAAACAAGTGCTTAAGTGAGAAAAGAAATATTTCACTTTATAAATAACTCTTTTAATTTTTGAGCTCATTCATACCATTAGCATTTTGGGTTTGTTAAGCAGGAAGTGCTGAGTATTGTTGTTGCTGTGACTAGAGTACTGGTTGCTGTTTCAATCTCCACCTTTGACTCATTTTATGACCATGAGCAAGTCACTGAACCTGTCTTCTACTTCATTTGTAACTGAATTATATTTATGCATATCTGTGAAGAGAAAAGCCAAGCAAAATGACACCTTTTATTGGCTAACTAAAAAGATTACAATATGCAAGCTTTCGATGAAGGGGCCTGAGTTGCCTCGAAAGCTTGCATATTGTAATCTTTTTAGTTAACCAATAAAAGGTGTCATTTTGCTTGGCTTTTCTCTACATTCATAATGGCTAACACGGTACAACACCCTAGTACTGCATATCTGTGATGAATACTGATCTTCTAAGACAAAGAAGGTGTCATTCAGTTTTTTTAATATAAAGCCACTAGATTAAAGTAAAAGAAAGAAAAGAAACTAAAGACTGTCCTTTGCTAATAAGTTAAGAGACCATCCAATATCTTCTGCTTTCATTCATAATGCAACAATGCCACGCACCTCCATTAAATTCATTAACCTTGATAGATAGTTTAGTGCAAATAAATGGAAGAAGTTGCTTGTTGATTTGTACAGAAGAGAAAAATACTACAGAACATAATGTGTTCTGTTGATGTATTACATACAAATGAGCACCTCTGCTATCTAATAGGACATCATCAGAAAAATAAGCAACAGCCAAAATTTCAACTCCTTCACTAAGGAAATTATTTTCTTGTGTCCCTAAGCTGTTGCTTCTCTTAACTTTTGAAATCCTGAATGCTGTTTGTTAGCAGTAGACTATTGGTAATTAAACCTTTTGATGCCCTCTCCTGTTGGGCTCGTTTGTTGATTAGATGAATATGATAAAGCCATGAAATTTGTCACTATTTCTCACTGTGCTTACAAAGTATCATCACACAAAACCTACATATCCAAAGCAGATTAAAGCTAATTTTATTTCCTCTGCCTTTTTCTAAAGGTCCCCAAAGATATTTGTGAAATTTCTCAATTTCTTTCATTTCTCCACTGTAGTATTGGAAAATCCTTCAATGTCTATCCATCCATCCATCCATCCATCCTCTTCCGCTTATCCGAGGTCAGGTTGCGGGGGCAGCAGCTTGAGCAGAGATACCCAGACTTCCCTCTCCCCGGCCACTTCTTCTAGCTCTTCCGGGAGAATCCCGAGGCATTCCCAGGCCAGCCGGGAGACATAGTCCCTCCAGCATGTCCTGGGTCTTCCCGGTTGGACGTGCCCGGAACACCACACCAGGGAGGCATCCAGGAGCCACCTCATCTGACTCCTCTCGATGTGGAGGAGCAGCGGCTCTACTCTGAGCCCCTCCCAGATGACTGAGTTTCTCACCCTATCTTTAAGGGAGAGCCCAGACACCCTGCAGAGGAAACTCATTTCAGCTGCTTGTATTCACGATCTCGTTCTTTCGGTCACTACCCACAGCTCATGACCAAAGGTGAGGGTAGGAACATAGATCGACTGGTAAATTGAGAGCTTTGCCTTACGGCTCAGCTCCTTTTTCACCACGACAGACCGATGCAGAGCCCGCATCACTGCGGACGCCGTACCGATCCACCTGTCGATCTCACGCTCCATTCTTCCCTCACTCGTGAACAAGACCCCGAGATACTTGAACTCCTCCACTTGAGGCAGGATCTCGCTCCCAACCCTGAGAGGGCACTCCACCCTTTTCCGGCTGAGGACCATGGTCTCGGATTTGGAGGTGCTGATTCCCATCCCAGCCGCTTCACACTCAACTGCGAACCGATCCAGAGAGAGCTGAAGATCACGTCCTGATGAAGCAAACAGGACAACATCATCTGCAAAAAGCAGTGACCCAATCCTGAGTCCACCAAACCAGACCTCCTCAACACCCTGGCTGCACCTAGAAATTCTGTGCATAAAAGTTATGAACAGAATCGGTGACAAAGGGCAGCCCTGGCGGAGTCCAACTCTCACTGGAAATGGGTTCGACTTAGTGCCGGCAATGCTGACCAAACTCTGACACCGGTTGTACAGGGGTCCGGTACCCCATACTCCCAGAGCACCCCCCACAGGATTCCCCGAGGGACACGGTCGAACGCCTTTTCCAAGTCCACAAAACACATGTAGACTGGTTGGGCGAACTCCCATGCACCCTCCAGGATTCTGCTAAGGGGTACAGCTGGTCCACTGTTCCGCGACCAGGACGAAAACCACACTGTTCCTCCTGAATCCGAGGTTCCCAGAACCCCCGAATAGACTTGAATAGATAGTAGACTGAATGTCTACTAAAGCAGGAAGCTGAAAGAATTGATATGCCTCATGAAAACTGGTACCAAGGAAATAAAACACGTAACACAAATTTGTCTGATATCAATGTACAAGTAATGCATGTTGGCATGTGTTTGAAAAACTTGATCAATCAGACCATTTATTTTACTTTTATTCCTGGCTTTTGTTGCCAGTATTGGTGGAAAAGCCACCTAGTGACTCACTGAAGTTTCTGGTGCTTCTCTAGTGACTAGTAGTTGTATCCAATAATTGCTCATATGTTTAGTTTGTATTATCCATTTTTCAAAGTACAGTTTATTTTTCAAAACATCTGTATTTCACAATGATATATGCAGATCATTGAGGTCATCCAGAGTAACTGCAAATCAAACATCAGGAAAAACAAACTAAATTCACCACTCCCTCAATCTGAAATTGTACAAGATGTTTTGATTCCACGTGCTTTTTGTTAGGTTTCTGTTACCAGACTGCTATTTGTTTTACTGTGGTAAATGTTTCCTTTTGGTCACCTCATTTGTCAACAGCAGTAGAAGATTGTCTAAGAAGAGAGTTGGAACAGTGTGATGTCACTGGCTGAGCTGGTGTAAGTATCCATTGTAGGGGCTATCATGGGGATTTTCAGGATGCAGGCACTAGCCTGATTTGCTATTCCACAGTGAAAGACCAAAACAATGGTAGAGAACATTTTTTTTTTATTTTAGAATATAGTGTTGGCCATGCTTGTCTCTGTTGTATACACAACTAAACACAGGGCTTGAAATGATTTCTTTGGTCAAAGTGCATACTTAGGCAGAACAATAAATTCAAATAAACTCAATCTGAAGATTTATTACACTGTGATTATTTTGACACTGAAATGCCTCAGGAGAATCACAATCAAATCTGGTAGTGCTTTGAGATGATGTTCTGAGTTTAACTTGAGGTGATAAATAGTGACCATTATTGCCACCTCTTTCTCATATAATTTTAATTGTTAAAATATGTAAGCTCTTCTCATACTGTGTGTAAATAGATTTCCTAGCCACTACTAAAAATTCTTGTCCATATGACACATTTTGTCTTTCAGGTGGTGTCACTCTTTGTCATAATTTTATACCTCAGTATAAATGTCAGCTGACACTGACATTGTGTGTAACAACTGTTTCATCTAGTGGAGGCTACAGCACATTCAGGGCTCCTGCCTTTGTTTTAATACTCTTGACTAACTTACATTTCCTTTCTTCTCTTTTTGAGAGCATGATGGCCTTCATCAAATGTGAAACAAAAAGGTAGCTGGTGACATTATTGAAGGTATGATTCATACAAGAACACGTCACACTTAGGAATGAAGAAACATGGCAATTAATAGGCCAGTAAGTCAAACAGGTTATGCCTTCAAAATAGCAGATGTGGGTATACAGTGGTGTGAAAAACTATTTGCCCCCTTCCTGATTTCTTATTCTTTTGCATGTTTGTCACACAAAATGTTTCTTATCATCAAACACATTTAACCATTAGTCAAATATAACACAAGTAAACACAAAATGCAGTTTTTAAATGATGGTTTTTATTATTTAGGGAGAAAAAAAATCCAAACCTACATGGCCCTGTGTGAAAAAGTAATTGCCCCCTTGTTAAAAAATAACCTAACTGTGGTGTATCACACCTGAGTTCAATTTCCGTAGCCACCCCCCTGGCCTGATTACTGCCACACCTGTTTCAATCAAGAAATCACTTAAACAGGAGCTGCCTGACACAGAGAAGTAGACCAAAAGCACCTCAAAAGCTAGACATCATGCCAAGATCCAAAGAAATTCAGGAACAAATGAGAACAGAAGTAATTGAGATCTATCAGTCTGGTAAAGGTTATAAAGCCATTTCTAAAGCTTTGGGACTCCAGCGAACCACAGTGAGAGCCATTATCCACAAATGGCAAAAACATGGAACAGTGGTGAACCTTCCCAGGAGTGGCCGGCCGACCAAAATTACCCCAAGAGCGCAGAGACGACTCATCCGAGAGGTCACAAAAGACCCCAGGACAACGTTTAAAGAACTGCAGGCCTCACTTGCCTCAATTAAGGTCAGTGTTCACGACTCCACCATAAGAAAGAGACTGGGCAAAAACGGCCTGCATGGCAGATTTCCAAGACGCAAACCACTGTTAAGCAAAAAGAACATTAGGGCTCGTCTCAATTTTGCTAAGAAACATCTCAATGATTGCCAAGACTTTTGGGAAAATACCTTGTGGACTGATGAGTCAAAAGTTGAACTTTTTGGAAGGCAAATGTCCCGTTACATCTGGCGTAAAAGGAACACAGCATTTCAGAAAAAGAACATCATACCAACAGTAAAATATGGTGGTGGTAGTGTGATGGTCTGGGGTTGTTTTGCTGCTTCAGGACCTGGAAGGCTTGCTGTGATAGATGGAACCATGAATTCTACTGTCTACCAAAAAATCCTGAAGGGGAATGTACGGCCATCTGTTCGTCAACTCAAGCTGAAGCGATCTTGGGTGCTGCAACAGGATAATGACCCAAAACACACCAGCAAATCCACCTCTGAATGGCTGAAGAAAAACAAAATGAAGACTTTGGAGTGGCCTAGTCAAAGTCCTGACCTGAATCCAATTGAGATGCTATGGCATGACCTTAAAAAGGCGGTTCATGCTAGAAAACCCTCAAATAAAGCTGAATTACAACAATTTTGCAAAGATGAGTGGGCCAAAATTCCTCCAGAGCGCTGTAAAAGACTCATTGCAAGTTATCGCAAACGCTTGATTGCAGTTATTGCTGCTAAGGGTGGCCCAACCAGTTATTAGGTTCAGGGGGCAATTACTTTTTCACACAGGGCCATGTAGGTTTGGATTTTTTTTTTCTCCCTAAATAATAAAAACCACCATTTACAAACTGCATTTTGTGTTTACTTGTGTTATATTTGACTAATGGTTAAATGTGTTTGATGATCAGAAACATTTTGTGTGACAAACATGCAAAAGAATAAGAAATCAGGAAGGGGGCAAATAGTTTTTCACACCACTGCATTAAAAACACAGGTACATAGGTCACAAACCAGATGGGCAGAACATAGGTAAAATAACTAGGCAACGCATAGTAGCTGAGCCGGATATAAGGTTAAAAATATGATGTTAGTCTGTAATAATAAACCAAGCAGAAAGGAAGCAACTGATGTGATTAACATCTGCAACTTAAAATCAGTAAAACCAAGGAACTTGTTATTGGCTTTCATCGCACCAAAGTGCCTCTACACCTAGTCACTATTCAGGGAATGGATATAGAGGTGATGCACTGCTACAGGTACATGGGGGTTAATATGAATGAAAGATTGGACAGGTCTTGAAACACAACTTAAAAAAGGGCAAATCACTCTCTTTTTCCTCAGGATACTGCATTCCTTTAATGTGGTAGGTGATATTCTTTGCATCTTCTATAACTCTGTGATGGCCAGTGCAATTTTCTATGCAGTGGTGTGCTGGGCGGTTAACATCACTTCAAGAGAGGCCCACCGAATCAACAAACTAAATAAAAGGGCAGACTCAGTTACAGGACACACTATGGACCCTCGGGAGGTTGTGTCAAATGAGAGAATTAAAACAAAACTGATTGCCATTATGAACAACTCTACACATCCTCTCTCTGAAACACAAACATTGAGTACTTCCAGACAACAAATCATTCAGCAGAAGTCTGTCAAGAAATGGTACTCCTTTATACCAACAGCAATATGTCTGTATGATGTCTCACTGTGACTGTGATAGCCTGTGGCATAGCAGGTCCATAGCTTAACAATCTGGGGCCGTTTTAATAAATACACAATTATTTGTCTGGCACAATTTCCGTCGGTCTTCCCAGCTGTATATGTGGGACAAATGTCTAAACCACTTGCAACACGTGTACAAGAACACGCAATGCTGCCAGAAGGAAGGGCACACTTTCTCTGATGTACTAATTCAACCAGACACATGTTTAACTAGGACATGTTGCAAGTAAGATTCAGGGCAAATACTAAGAGTGCCAGAGTGCTGGCTGAAATCGTGTCTATCAAATGAAATTGCCATTAACAGACATTTTAACATCAACCCAGCATACACAGGCTTAACAAGAAGAACATCCAAATAATGAAAAAAGACTCTAAGACAAACACGGAAGGACCTGCCTCCCAGGGTGGAGAGTCTGGCGCAAGGGACAGTAAGGAGATTACTGCTCAAAGACCTAAGTGAGCGACAAGGAGTTTATGGAGCTAGGAGCTGAGTGAAGTAGAAAGGGGCAAGGTTACGTAGGGCTGTGAAGGTGAGAAGCAGAATCTTCAATTTAATCCTTGATGAAACCGGTAACCAGTGAAGCTAGGAGAGAACATGGGAGATGTGAACAAAACGCTTTGTGTGGGTGAGGCCGATGAAGAGGGAATTACAGTAATCAATATGTAACGGCTGACCCCTTACCCAGCCGGCAGCTACACCTCCAAGACCTGTGGCCTGGATGAATTACTGAAAGGAATCTAAATATCAAGCCGTACCTCTAACAAATAAACTTTTCCCCACAATCGACGGTGTAAACATAAGCACAAAAGAAAAGCAGATATGTAAAAATAAGTGAATATATTAAAACAGAACACAACAAAACACTATTGCACATACACCATGTAAAATATACAGTATATATATATATATATATATATATATATATATATATATATCTATAGGGCGGCCCGGTGGCGCAGTGGGTAGCGCTGCTGCCTCGCAGTTGGGAGATCTGGGGACCTGGGTTCGATTCCCGGGTCCTCCCTGCGTGGAGTTTGCATGTTCTCCCCGTGTCTGCGTGGGTTTCCTCCGGGCGCTCCGGTTTCCTCCCACATTCCAAAGACATGCAGGTTAGGTGGATTGGCGATTCTAAATTGGCCCTAGTGTGTGCTTGGTGTGTGGGTGTGTTTGTGTGTGTCCTGCGGTGGGTTGGCACCCTGCCCAGGATTGTTTCCTGCCTTGTGCCCTGTGTTGGCTGGGATTGGCTCCGGCAGACCCCCGTGACCCTGTGTTCGGATTCAGCGGGTTGGAAAATGGATGGATGGATATATATATATATATATATATATCCCTCCACCAGAGAAATACTGTGACAACACTATATATATACACAACAAACCCTCCCTTGCCCCTGTAACATAACAAACAACAACGAATAACAACAATGAATGAAACACGGAAAATGGCAATGATATTGAACTTGAGTCCAAGTGTACAACTGTCCTGAATGCGGATGACTGGTCAACTGATAAGAGATGCGTCTGTATTTCCCAGATTAAATGGAGCAACCTCACCGTGAGTTCTTGGCGCATGGTGGATGATGATCCAACCCCGGGGTCTCTGGTGATGAGGGAATTGAAGTCAGTCCGGCGGAATGAAAACAAACTGGTTGCAATGGCGTGATGTAGTAAACAGAAGGTACGTTGATGCATTGTGGTGAAATGTGATCCTCCTCACTCCTCCTCCTCATTTCCTCCTGATTGCTTAAATAGTACTGCTGGATGTAATTGATCGCTAACAGGTGTTTTCCAATTTGGGGCTGCGGTCTCTTTCCATCATCCGTCCCCCTTGTAATTTACGGAGACGACATTTACTGACGCACACAAACAGTAAACGGGACAATGGAAACAAAATGCACTCAGTACAAATATTGAACAACACTATTACTATGTAGCCCCTCTACAAATATGAGACATTATGAAACAATGAACCAGAGTTTGAACATCATTAAAGGACAGAAATGCACAGAGGCAGGCAATGTTATGGAGATGATAGAATGAAATTTTGTAAAGAGACCTAATGTGTAGCTCAAGTGAAGAATTAAACAAAACTCCAAGATTTCTGACAAAAGGAGCAAGTTTGACAAGTGTACCATCAATAGAAACAGAGAAGTTGGATGCCTTAGAAAGTCGGGAGTTTGGGCCTACCAGTAACACTTCAGTTTTATTGGCATTAAGTTTGAGAAAGTTATTTTCCATCCATAGCTTAAGATCAGTGATGCAGTCAGTGAGTGTGCTGGGAGGCGAGTCTGTAAGGAAGTGTGTACTAAGATAGAACTGTATATCTTCTGCATAACACTGGAAGGTAAGGCCATGCCTCTGAAAAATCTGACCAAAAGGAAGGATATAAAGTAGAAAAAGTAATGGCCCAAGGACTGGACCCTGAGGGACACCATGAGACACAGGTGAGGTGAAGGATTTATATCAGCCGAGAGTGACAAACTGTTGCCTATTAGAAAGATATGATGTGTACCATTGAAGGGCTAAGCCCAGAGATCCCTACAGCGGAGAGACATGAGAGGAGGATTTCATTAGTAACAGTGTCAAATGCTGCACTTAAGTCAAGAAGGAGGAGAATATTAAGTGAAGTGCAATCTGCAGACCGGAGAAGATCATTAACTAAACAGAGAAGAGCTGCCTTGGTGCAGTGCTGTGCTGTATATGAAAACCAGACTAAAAAGCCTCATAGAGTGTATTGTATAGAAGAAAAGCAGGAGTTGTGTAACAACCACGTGTTCCATCACCTCAGCCAAAAAAGGGAGATTAAAGATAGACCTATAACTGGAAAGAGAAGAAGGATCCAAGTCAGGTTTTTTTAGGGATTGGGGTAACTGTAGCAGTTTTGAGGGCAGTAGGGACAGAACCTGAAATTAAACATGCATTTATCGGTGAGGCAACAGGAATACTAACTATGGATGAGCATGTCTTAAGCAGAGGAGAGGGGGCAGAATCAAGCAGACAGGAGGAGGAATTAGTCTTATTAATAAGTTCAGAGATGGCGAGAGAGTAAACAGGCGACAAACAAGTGAGTCTTGATGATGGAGATGGCAGATCGGAATGAGTAAGTGATGGTGTGAATGGGAAACTGTGAAAGATTTGATCAATTTTGGTATCAAAGAAATGTAAGAAAGCCTGACACTGTTCAGCTGTAATGGGGCATACTAGAGGAGGGGGCTGGAGGAGTTTATTAACAGTCCTAAAAAGAGATCTAGGCCTAGACTTAGCACTATTTACAGTATATGAGAGGAATAATAGTTGGAGCGAGCAATGTTAAGAGCATCCCTATATTTAAATATGTGCTCAGTGTAAAGCTGTGAGTGAACTATGAGGTCTGTTTTCTTATAAAGCTCCTCAAGACGCCAGCTAATGGCTTTCATAGCTCTGAGCACATGGGTGTACCATTTGAACAAAGCAAATCAAGAATATGGCCATGAGTATGAGTGGGGAAATAACATACTGTGTCAAGTTAAAACATTCCAAAGTTGATATCAACAGAAATATTAAAGTCACCAAGTACAATTACAGCAGAGCAAAGAGATGAGATTGCAGTGAGTAGTTCATTAAATTCAGACAGAAAGTTCACCACAGATTTGGGAGGGTGATAAACTAACAACAGCAGCACAAGATGGGAGGACACCAGCTTCACAGCAACATAGTCAAAAGATGTGACTTCAAAAAAGGAGAGTCCCTTCATTATTAAGGTAGACCTATATACCACAGCAAGGCCACCCCCTTTTCCTGTTTACCTGGGTTTAGATATGTCGCTGTAGTCAAGAGGAGTCAGCACGTTTAAATGTAAATAGTCACCAGGTTGTTGCCAAGTTTCTGTAAGAAGAAAGGTTTCCACTTCCTTCTGGGAGATTAGGTTTTTAATCAGCAAAGTCTTGTTAGTGATGGAGCGAGCGTTCAGTAGGGTGAGCCTAAAGTTGGAACAGCCGGGAGAGTAGGGTGCAGACACTTTCTGAAGAGGACAAAGATGGCTTTACGCCAGTGAACATGGTGAGATGTCCACATAGTTGGAATCGATGAGTCCGAGTCATAGATCTGTGATGGGCCTCTTTAAATATGTATGAGATTGAGCTTTTAGGATTTTTATTCATACCAAACCACTGTAACACTGCATCTCCATATACTAATGCAGATACTAATGCTTCTCAAACTCTAATTTATATGCATATAGTCCATCATATGCACTTCATTCCACGGGCATCATCTTCACAATCTCTCAGATGTGACCTGGACTATGTTATAATCGTCTGATCTCCTAGGATTTGGTGTGACGATGCGGGTTCACTCCATGCTCCCATTCAGCTTCTGGGAGCTCTGAACCTGCCACCGTCGGTAATGTTGTTGAGGCACAACAAAGCAAGGGGATGGTGCAAAAGTGTAAAGTGCTTTTATTTAAAAATCAACAAAACAAAACAGTGTTCACATAAATAGTGCAGTGCATCAAAACCTTCAAATAAGTAATCCAATAAAAACAAGATGAAATCGTGGAGGTTAAAATCCAATAGAAAAAAATCTTTTAAAACCCGAGGTTAAAACAATGGCTGGAAGTTGTCCTTTGAAAAAACAAATCAGCCCGGTGCCTTTCTACTGGTGACTCCCCTGCTTCTCCCGTCCAGGCTATGCACCAGGGGAGCCACCCTACCTGCAGCTAACCTTCTCTCTGCCTTCTCCTGCAGGTCTGTTCACCTCACCGATCCCAGGCTCCGGTGGGCTTCACCAAACCTTGACATGGGCTCCCACAATGACCAGGATGCTCACGCTGGAGCTTCGACTTCCCAAGTCCCCAACTCTCGCTGCCTTCGCTGTGGCGAGCCAACCTTCTCCCGGTCACTCCTGCTTCAAACCAGCACTCAGCAGGAGTGACCACTACCTATGGCCATCGGTTGCCGGCCAAACACCCCACTCGGGCTCGCCTCTCCCAGCTGCCTGCTAATCAGCGCGAGCTTTCTCCTTCCTGCTTCCTTCTCCATTAAACTCCCTTCATAATCTTGTTCTTTCTTTTCTTCTTCCCCTAGCCGCTTTGCGTTTCTATTTTTCGTGGGGACGTGGATCAGATTTGCCAATTAGCAGCTCCCGGGAACAATTACGGATGCAGACGACTCCTCACCTGTGCACTTAAGCGAGGATTGCCCGCATCACTAATTCCCCAGGAACCGATCCGCCACACTACCACGCCCCCTTTCTAAGCCGAGAAGTTCTTGTCTATAAGCCGCGGCTTATCTAAGGAAAAAAGTTGTGAAAATGAAAAAATAGAATATTGGCTTATACATAAGTCCGGCTTATACATCCATCGCGGGGGTTGCGTTCCAGAGCCACCCGCGAAATAAGAATATCCGCGAAGTAGAAACCATATGTTTATATGGTTATTTTTATATTGTCATGCTTGGGTCACAGATTTGCGCAGAAACACAGGAGGTTGTAGAGAGACAGGAACGTTATTCAAACACTGCAAACAAACATTTGTCTCTTTTTCAAAAGTTTAAACTGTGCTCCATGACAAGACAGAGATGACAGTTCCGTCTCACAATTAAAAGAATGCAAACATATCTTCCTCTTCAAAGGAGTGAAGCAAACAAATCAATATGTCTGTTTGGCTTTTAAGTATGCGAAGCACCGCGGCACAAAGCTGTTGAAGGCGGCAGCTCACACCCCCTCCGTCAGGAGCAGACAAAGAGAGAGAGAGGGAGAGTTTGTTTTTCAGTCAAAAATCAATACGTGCCCTTCGAGCTTTTAAGTATGCGAAGCACTGTGCAGCATGTCTTTTCAGGAATCAGCTTTACAAAAGATAGCAACGTGAAGATAATCTTTCAGCATTTTTAGACGAGCGTCCGTATCATCTAGGTGTGCAAACAGCCCCCCTGCTCAATCCCCATACGTCAGGATCACAGATAGTCAGCGCAAGAGAGACAGAAAAGTAAGCCGGGTAGCTTCTCAGCCATCTGCCAATAGCGTCCCTTGTATGAAATCAACTGGGCAAACCAACTGAGGAAGCATGTACCAGAAATTAAAAGACCCATTGTCCGCAGAAATCCGCGATATATATTTAAATATGCTTACATATAAAATCACAATTTAAATGACCGCTACGCGCTCGTGTTGACTCGGCGACGCCCAGAGCAGAAAGAACGCGCTCCGGCCGCTCCAACCGCGCCATGCGGGGAGTGAGAGAGACGCCAATATCTCACACTCTCTCCCCCCTTAAAGAAATTAAATGGGCGCGAGTGAGACCACTGACCTCCCTCCCTTCTATTAGTTATAGGTTATAGTACGTTCGGCTTATCCATGAGTCCGGCTTATCTATGATACGATTTTATTTTAAAAATTCGTATGATTTTTGGTCTCCGGCTAATACATGAGTCCGGCTTATAGACAAGAACTTAGGGTATTTAAAAAGTGGCCTTTTTGAGCGTGAGCTGTGGACCTGCTACACCACAATTGGTTCCTTAGATTTAACAAATACTACTAATTCACCTGTTACCTGCAGTGCACAACAGGCAATTACTGTCAGAATCTGTTCAATTGTTGTGAAGGCATGCAGTGACAGTCCGTCTTTTACGTGCTATAGAGGGTGTGAGGATTGTTTGAGTTTCAGCCAGCGAGGACAGATTGTTAGGAAAAACATTCAAAGCATGCTGTTTTGTTACTACCAAAAGTGGTAAGCAGCACACAATTTAAATTTAAAGCCCCACAAATGGACTTTGAAATTTTGTAACTTTTGTCATTATTATATATAAACAAAATGTTTTAATGTTTCAAATTTATAATTAGAAATAGTCACAGAGTATTACACCTTGAAGGGCAAAAATACTTAATAAACGCTACCACAAAGATAATATGTTTTCCAAACAATACTGATTGGGATGACAGTGCAAACAATATCACAGTCACTCACACAACAACTCTCACCCTGTGCTAGTTTAGAGTCACTTTAGTGGCATGTTTTTAAGTAAATAAGTAATTGAATGGCTAGCTCGATCTCCGTGGGTGTATGTGCTTGTGCAGCTGCAGGAGGTTGGTGAGGTAGTTGAGGTGAGATGCATCTGGCAGGTGAGGGTGCAGTTTGTCTCAATTGCTTCATTAGCTTTCTGCGATGCACGACTGAGACACTGTACCTGCATATAGGGGAGGAGCATGCATAAAGAAAAGAGGAATAAAAAAAGAACAGAAAAGAGAAAGAGAAATGAAGGAGAATAATGGACAGAGAAATGGAGGGCAGGAGTGAGTGAGTGAGTGAGTGAGTGAGTGAGTGAGTGAGTGAGTGAGTGAGTGAGTGAGTGAGTGAGTGAGTGAGAAAGTGCTAGAGGAAAGGAAACAGGAGGATGGGAATGGGAGAGAAGCTTGTGACTGACACTTGAGGAGGCTTTGGGTTGCTCCTGCTGAGCAGCCAGGAAGCAGGAGCAACAAACTTACTCCAGAGGACTTCACGCAAGTCTGGGAAGGCAGCGGGATGTCAGAGACTGGAGGCTCAGTGGCGCCCCGTAGCAGCAGGGGCATGAGCAGGACAGAAGGGTATCTATGCCTGCTGCTTTGATGTCTCTCCGGGCTACAAGACCTGACCTGGGTAAGCCGGGGAGATGTCTTATTTTAAAGGGGAAGTATTAGAACTTGATTTTAAAGGACAGATTCCTGCCTGTGAGATTTTAACCTTGTTTTAATGAATTATTTATTTGGAACTTTGGATTGTTTTAATAAAAGCACATTAGCACTTATGCACCTACCGCTTGGTTTGTGTCAGTGTCCTCATTTGTCTGGCTCATCCCTCAGGTAAGTTATTGGTGGTAGTGGCTCCCTGGAAGGACCTGGTAGTGTGGGACCAACCCGCACTAAGACCATGTAGGGTTGTAGAAGTCCAAGGAATGTGGAATACCAACGCAGACACATAACCACTCATAGATGAAAAAATATAGTTCCTTAGAGCTATGAGGCAGTACTGTTATCTACTTCACCACTGTGCTGCTTCAGGAAAATTCTGACATCTTTTATTTATATTCACAAATTTTCTCTTTTACTACTTCTCTAATTAAAATGCTATAAAACTGATCTATTAAATGATAAGCTTCAAACACTTAATAGAAAACAAGCCCATGGGAGGACTGAGTTGACAAATTAAGAGGTGTTACTTATTGCTACTCTAATTAAAATTCTGAGTGTGTAATATCATTTGATTATATTAAAAGCATGCATTTTAACATTCACCTATGATACTTGGATGTGAAACTTCAATAAACTGACTTCAAATTAAAATATTGTCTATAACACCAATTAAATAAAAATACTTTTTTTCTAACTATTCAAATATTGTTACTTGGTAACCATTTGTAAGTGTATCTAGTTCCAGTGTTTCTAAAGATCAGAATTTGTTCTGTAGGAGTCTGTAATGTAAGGATCTTTAAATGACGAATAGTGCTTTTGTGTTACTATTTTATAGCAGGAACGTGGAGCTGTAAAACTACACTTCTTTGGATTGAAATTTTCTTTCAAGGCCAAGAATATTTTTTTTTTCAGATGTAGGCATTTGTCTATAATCATGTTATGCTTCCCTTATAAGTATGATTCCCTTATTGCCTCCAGAGGTTTTTCTCTGATACCTACATGTTAATTTCAGGTTTTGCTACCTGGCAACTAGTTGCATTTTCCCACTCATTCATACATTCATAGAAGGGATTCCTAATTCTCTAGTAATATAATGAGTATCTGCACTTTTCCATATTTCCATATATTGATTCCTAATTCTCTAGTAATATAATCAGTATTTGTACTTACCATATTTCCATATATTTATGCAGTCAATCCTCAACTTGTTCCTTGGAAGCAATGCAAAAGTCAAACATGCAAATAATAATAATAATAATTCTTTGCATTTATATAGCGCTTTTCTCACTACTCAAAGCGCTCAGCAATTGCAGGTTAAGGGCCTTGCTCAAGGGCCCAACAGAGCAGAGTTCCTATTGGCATTTACGGGATTCGAACCGGCAACCTTCCGATTGCCAGTGCAGATCCCTAGCTGTTAATCCATTGCTCTTATGGGAAATAGGGGGTTAGATTCCCATGACTACAGTAATCCCTCCTCCATCGCGGGGGTTGCGTTCCAGAGCCACCCGCGAAATAAGAAAATCCGCGAAGTAGAAACCATATGTTTATATGGTTATTTTTATATTGTCATGCTTGGGTCACAGATTTGCGCAGAAACACAGGAGGTTGTAGAGAGACAGGAACGTTATTCAAACACTGCAAACAAACATTTGTCTCTTTTTCAAAAGTTTAAACTGTGCTCCATGACAAGACAGAGATGACAGTTCCGTCTCACAATTAAAAGAATGCAAAAATATCTTCCTCTTCAAAGGAGTGCGTGTCAGGAGCAGATCATGTCACAGAGATAGAGAAAAGCAAACAAATCAATAGGGCTGTTTGGCTTTTAAGTATGCGAAGCACCGCGGCACAAAGCTGTTGAAGGCGGCAGCTCACACCCCCTTCGTCAGGAGCAGACAAAGAGAGATAGAGACAGAGTTTGTTTTTCAATCAAAAATCAATACGTGCCCTTCGAGCTTTTAAGTATCCGAAGCACCGTGCAGCATGTCATTTCAGGAAGCAGCTGCACAAAAGATAGCAACGTGAAGATAATCTTTCAGCATTTTTAGACGAGCGTCCATATCGTCTAGGTGTGCGAACAGCCCCCCTGCTCAATCCCCCTACGTCAGGATCAGAGAAAGTCAGCGCAAGAGAAAGAGAAAAGTAAGCTGGGTAGCTTCTCAGCCATCTGCCAATAGCGTCCCTTGTATGAAATCAACTGGGCAAACCAACTGAGGAAGCATGTACCAGAAATTAAAAGATCCATTGTCCGCAGAAATCCGCGAACCAGCAAAAAATCCGCGATATATATTTAAATATGCTTACATATAAAATCCGTGATGGAATGAAGCCGCGAAAGGCGAAGCGCGATATAGCGAGGGATTACTGTATTAAAAACTGTAATCTTTCACTAGATATTAATCAAAATACAATTGTTTGCAACAGCAAATAATAAAACATTACAAAAAAACATTTATATGCAATTTTCATAACACAATAATCATGAAAAAATCCATAAAATGCAGTACACAAAGTACATTTGGCATCATACAAAAAACTTTTTTTTCTCACTAGTTATTCATTCAAATTCTGTAATCTTTTGTGCTAACATCTCAATAAAAAAAAAAAACCTTTAGCCACTGCTATCAGAAGATTATAAAACTGGTGAGTTCTCAATATCACCTCCAACATTCTACCCTTTATGGCTGGTGGATGATGTTGGAGATTGCAAAGGGAGCATTAGCTTGAAATAATCCATCAGTGACATCTGCGTCATGGATCACTTGAGATCCTTAAAGATCTCGGTGATTAGGTGCATAGCAGAGGAGGTTTGAAGTTTAACCTAGAAGATGGGATCGACAGCCTCGAAGTCTCTAGCCAGCTGGTCAATTCATTTACAACAAACTCATGGCTGGAAGCAGCAGCAAAAATTGAAGTTTATTTAATGCTTTTACTTTCTCATTAAGTCACATCACTGATTTTGCGTGGTTGGGCTTAGTGCCTGAAGGACTTGTCCTACACTTTAAGGGCCATTATTGCCACACCAACTTGAAATTTTAAACAAAACAATGAAAATATGCAACAAATGCATGGGGAGCTCTTTGGTCAACGGCAGGGTGAACAAGACCGGTGAAGTGCTTAGTGGAATACTAGCTGCTCCCCAAGCTTATACGCATCACACCTGTCATTTTTTTTCTTTGATGCACATAGCAGTGAATTCCGTGATTATGTTGAGGTTGCTAGTGCAAAATTAAATAAAAGGTTACAAATAAAATTGTGCACATGCTGGAAGTGGCGATAGTTAATCATACGGATGTCGAGGATTGACTGGTTATTGCTGCATTTCCTACATAAAATAACCAAGAAGGAAAAAATAAGACCTTTATCTTCCTAAAACATTGTTCTACCTCCTTTCCAGGCATAATTCATTAATTCCTTAAAATACCTTAGGTAAGAAAAAATTAAATATGAAAGTTGATCAAAACAAAAGAAAAAAAAAACGGCTAAAATCCAGTGCCAGATTTGGTTGAGGCCCTAAACTATATAAAGGTTGCAGGCCCCCTGTTAAAAGTAGGAAGGTATTATAATGAAAAATACAAATGAATGAAGTTACTGATTATATATTTTAAATTGATATACACATAAACAGCCACATACATTTTAAATGTCAATTTTAAATTTTGTGAGGCTCCTGTGGCTTGTGGGGCCCTAATCTTTAGCTTCTTTAGATTAAGCCTAAATCCAGCACTGCTAAAATCCCACCAGTACGTTTTCTGGTCATAAGTGCAATTTGAAAAAGGCAACAGTTAACAGGAAATGTAGCTCTAGAGTCTAAAAAAAAAGAAGAGGCAGAGAGAATGCAATTAAAACAGCCTACAAATAGTAAAATAAAACTGAATTAAATAAAAATATTTAACTTGAAGAAAAGTTAATCCTAATTTTACATGTATTGGTTCCCCGTGCAAACCCCCTAACAGTAACTATACTGAGACAAAAACAGGATGTTATGTTAGTAGACTTTTTTTTGTCTTAAATATTCAGCAACACATAATAATTAATTGTGGCTGTCACTTTCAATAATGTTCCATCAGGCTGTTTTGACACTTAACTACATTATAAATTTATTTTGGTAGTCCATAACTGGGTGCCTGTGTTTACAAGCTACTTAATATAAACTTACTAGGTAATTCAATGCATGGCTTTAGAGTTTAGTATGTTATATAAGAATTTATAAATAGATTTGTGTGCTCATGTTGTTATTTGTTGTCATTAGGACTCTTAGAATTGACAAATGTGTGTCTGAGCCCTCCGAAAGTGTTACAAAAGCAGTCCAGGATATTCATTGACCTGCCCAGAGGAGGCTCCATTTAAATCAGCCAGGGCCCAACTACAACCTGCTGCCTTCACCCAAACAGACATCAAAAATGGGGACCTGGCTTTAAAAGTGCCAAGTACAAACAAAGTCCAACAATCCATGAAAGTGCCTCGCAAAGGGAAAGATAAACAATGAAAATCTTGCTTGTCGAGACTGGTCTCACAAAGAATCTTCATAAAGTGAGAGATTTATTTAACATGCCTGCATGAAGCATGATGTTATTGGCACGATAATATAAGGGCATCCATTCCCAACCGATCCAGATCTGGCTATAAATAGAATTGGTGTGTGATTCTTTGAGATTAATTAACACCAACAATAACATTTATTTCTATAGCACATTTTCATACAAAGAATGTAGTTCAAAAGTGCTTTACAAGATATTAATAATAATAATAATAATAATACATTTTATTTATACATTTCCTATGCTCAAGATGTCAACATAAAAGTTGCAAGATAAAAAACAAATTAGAAATAGATAAGAATATGAAAGAATAAATGAGATACCAAAAATAATTAATAAGAATAAATCGATAAACACCAACTAAACATGAATATACAAGTAATAGGCAAAGTAGAGTTGTTATTTAAAGATTTGTTTTTAAACAAAGTTAGGTCAGATGCTATGGTCTGATGGCCAGGAATGAACTTCTCTTTGGCATTTAAGTCGTTTTTTTTATAGAAGTGGATGCATCAAAGTATTGGGGTCGGTGCTATTCTGTTATAGAGATTTTCTGATATTTGTTTAATCCATCTTTATGCATGCTTTTAAAAAAAACAGCACAACACAATTATGATATGGGTTACTGAGAACTGTGGTCTATCAAATTAGCTTTGAAGAAATGGAGGCATTGGCTTGAGGGATCTTCTTTTTCATTTATGATATTTACTGACCATAAAAATCTTACTTATTTAAGAAACCAAAATGATATAATGCTTGTCAGGCTTGATGCACTTTGTTCTTTAGTTGTTCTAATTTCACTATCTCTTATTGTTCTGGAAGCAAAAATGCCAAGACTGATGGTTAATTCAGGTTACACAAATCAGATGAGATATCAGCAGACCCTGAAATCATTTTAAAATACTAGCCTAACGTCTTTAGATGATTTAGAGGAATTGATTAGTCTGGATTAGGATAAAACTCCTAATTCAGAGAAGAATCTGAAAGGTATATTTAATATTCCATGATTTTTGGTCAGCCTAGTGACAGTCAATCTCGAATGAAAATCAAAAAATATTTCTTAAGGAAAATCACAAGGAAATACATGATTACGTTGCTGTCTGTGAAACATCTTGCAAAGCCAAATCACCTCAGGGACACCCCATTGGTTAACTGCACCCTATTCCAGCTCCAAGTCATCCATGGAAAGCTATTTCCATGACTGCCTGCTTGTATTTTCCATGCTTTTATTTCTGACCATATTTCATCTTCTCATTTTTTTTAATTAAGCAGAACATCACTGAGTTTTAAGTCTTTAAGTGTGATAATCAGCCTTAATGAGTGTTAAATGCTGCTGTGCAGCGTATAAACATTATTCTGGCAGAGCAGTTTTTAAATATCTAGGCTTTCTGGAACAGTATGATGCACAAAAAAGATACAGTATTTTCGGTGGGCTATTTGTTACTTTACTGTCATTAGTTTAAAGGGAATATTTTGCCATGCTTTATTAATGATTTAAAGTCATTCTCAGAATTATGAAATTTTTTTTTTTTGTTTATAACTAGTATTGATCATTGAAATTTGTCAAAGCAGCGAATATACTGTGCTGACTGCTAGCCATATTTGATGAAAATTTTCCTGAAAATTTCTTTCCCAATGACCCATGATGCTTGGCAAGGCCAGTGTGACATCACAGAGTCACCGCAGAAATGAAAAGAAGGGGCCTGAGTTGCCTCAAAAGCTTGCATATTGAAATATTTTTAGTTAGCCAATAAAAGGTGTCATTTTGCTTGACTTTTCACTACATTCATAATGGCTAACACGGTACAACACCCTAGTACTACATGGATGCATACTGTAAGATCGATGTCAGTCTGTATGTGTGATGCATTAATACTCCAGTTGGATTTCCATCCTGCATGTGTTAAAAAAAAATCTTCCAGTATTTTCATTTGAGGGGTAAATTAGTTGACCATAGTAAGAATATTATGAAAACTGCAACCAGAAAAATGACACTGATCCCTATGCACTTGAATTAAGTAAGTAGCCAAGTGCTTCAACTATGAGGCAATACAAGTCTTAAAGGATCCCTCCCCCATCAGAAAACACTGGAGACATTTTGAAACAGCAATAATAATAATAATAATAATAATGATTTAATAATATTTACAAGTCATTTCTTTCTTCTTTATGGAAAAAAAATGTGCAAAGCGCCTGCATAAATACCCCAAGGCTGAAACTCTGTGAGCGCACACTTTGCACAGAGGTTAACACTGCTTCCTTATAGCAGATTTTTGGCTACAATAATCAATCCTGCATAGCTGCCAGATGCCAGAAGACCATCACACCGTTATGATCCACTCAAAATTAGTTTATTTCCTCCTTCCTCTTTCACTTCAATGCATTTTGAGGAATTTAGTGAAATCCTTAAACATTTCCGTGATTTCACCAAACTCAAAGGAAAGTGAACTCTACAGGGTTCTCACATCACTATTTATAATGTTTCTGTACTACTATTTTGTGTTTTGTTTTGGGTTGCATTCACCATCATTTTTGATTCTTGTCCGCGCCTGCTGGTGGTTTTGTCAGTTATAATGATGGAATGATGCAATCGCATGATCGTTAAGTCAGTGACATGGGATGTCACACCCTAAAGACTATTTAATCTGGAGGAATATTTTGTACAACACTGAATAAATGACTTGTGAAATGTGACAATAAATAAATAATGGCAAAATGATATAACAGCATAAATAATTTAATGTGTTATGAAACACATTTTTGTTGTTTATTTATGTATTTATTTATGTTTTCATTTATTTATTTTGCAACATGAAATATACCTTGACATAAAGTGTCATTTTCAAGGGTCCTAATCTATTGAGTTAAGAGGGTGGGCTTGAGTGAGTACTGTTTTTTGATTGGTAAATTTTTAGTGAAGTGTCAATGTGCATGTCTGTGGTGGACATAAGTTATTTAGAGATGAAGGCTTAAAATAAAATAAAAAACCCACTATTTTAGAGAAAAAACAACGTATTCTATTTTTAAAATTTTGACGTCTAAACTTTATCCTGATTGCCAACTCACATGTGATGTAAGTGACTTTCACTGTGCTACCAAAGTGAATTTCCTGCAAATGTAGCAAAAATTGGCCAATTTGTTTGTGTAAGCACACCACATACTTCATTTTCATAAAAGCAAAATGAGATTCATTGTCAGACAGCTGAGGTGTTATAGAATCTCAGAAGTAAAAAGCGCGTGTGTCTGTTAGCAGAATTTCCCTCCACTTCCTTTTATAATCTACCTACCTCTGTGTAAAATTTGTAAAACCAGTAATTTCTCTTGTCTCAATAAAAGAAAGGTGTGCATTCTCTAATCGTTTGCTTACCTGGTCAAGACAATAGATGGAGTGACCTAACTTTGCATATTTCGATAAAACCCATTTAAACATAAAACACTGTCTCTTATTGACAATCAAAAGGCATCTTTCGGATGTTGTAAATATAAGTAATCTATATTTTAATCTAAGTATTCTAAAGGAATGAGAAGAGAGAAAATCTGATTGAGAACAAAAAATGTGTAGCGAATACTTGATTTTGGGTTGTTTCCAAATGAAGTAATGATAAGAACAAGGAAAATTGTGATTTTTCACAACAAAATATACTTCAAATAATATTCTGACCATGGAAAATACTCATGCCATAAAGCAAACCTTACTTATTAACTTATGAATCCAATATCTCATTGAAATGGCTTGTGGTAGTGAATTTCAGCTTCAGAAATGAATTCAGTACATCTAAATCTGCAGCGCAGATAAATTTATCTTTGTGTCGGAGGATTTTAATGCAGATCATTGATTAGTCAGGTAGCCCACTTTTGTTCTCTTTGGTATAAGGACAATTGTTGTCTTTTTGAATAATATGAGAACTGACTTTTCTATCAGGAGATATGGTTAATTCACATTTTACTCAACATTGAGAATTAAAAAACAAACTAGAAAAAAAATTCTCATATTTCAGTTATAGCATTCATTTATGTTTTCTTATTTTCTATATCCTATAAATGAAAATTGGTTAGTAGGAGTTTATTTCACTGAATGTTAGTTACTTCCATTTAAAAATCATGAACAGCAAAGCCTGTTTATTAGGACTGCAAAGGAAGTCGTTTAGCTTTACTTAGATGAACTCTGATGTAAACACTTTAGAAAGACACAAAGAAGATGGCTGTGGTCCCAGACAAGTGGTCCGATTATAAAAGTAAAAATCCTCTAGTGATTTAGGAGAATTTCACAAGACTATTAGTACAAATTAGAGGACTCTGCCAGTCAGTGAATCCATGCATTCAGCTGGAGACTTGGGAAAGGAAAAAAATCAATCAAACATTAAAGGACTAGCACCAATTGATATTACAGTGTTTACAGTTCACGGTATAATGATATTAAACAGATTTCAGCACCACAGTAATAATGCTATTAAACCTAAATACTGCTAAAGCCTGCATCTTCAGTTCTTTCCCCTTTGAAAGGAGATGTGAAGAGCCTTGGCTCTTAAACTTTGTTTGGAAAAAGTATTCCTTCACTTGTACAGCTCCCACAAACTGCAGTATTTATTTCAATTTACCTTTATTTGCACATTATTTAATTTCTGCTTTTAAGGGTAAAATTAAACAAAACATTATTTTCTTTATAACTGCTGATAGTTTAGCTCAGTAATAATTTCATTTTTTTTAAAATACACATTTGTTTGTTCTAATGCTTTGTCATGAAAAGCATAATATATATGAAAATGTATTTGATCGTGTTTTGCAGGCCAACAGTTTAAGGTCAGGATTTTCTTGGCTTTCTCAGCTTCAAAAAACAGCAGATCCAGTAATGTATCCATTAACATTGTTCTTTCTATATACAGCAGATCTTTAGATTGTAGTGATCAAGGAGGGCTTTGTTTCAGGTGGCAGGTGGCTCATGGCCTAAGCATACAATTAATTACAAAAATGAACAATTTTTTCCAAACTATTTTTCTTTGTTTTAGAAAATTGTATTGCTAGTTTTTCACACAGGTAGCTGGGTCCTAATTTCTTAAAAGAATACATAGGCCTACATAGATTTGAGTAAACAGCAGTCTTATTTCACATACATTCCCACCATTCTTCAAAATAAAATTTGACTGGACTACATAATAATATCCCTCGATAATTGTATATTGAAATGCTGCACAAGAAGTTCCAGACTGTGGCTGAGAGGTTCAGTCATTAGTGTTGTTGCCACATAGCTCCGAGGTCCCAGAGTTCAAACCTCGGCCTATTTGCTGCCTATGTAGTGTTTGCATGTTCGCTTTATGTCTGCATAGCTTGACTCTGTATAGTTTGGTTTCCTCCTGTGCTAGTTCTTGCCTTATGACCTATGCTGCTAGTATCATAACACAACAGGCATGAGAGAAATTTGTGTACACATTTTCAATCATAAACAATTTTTCAGTGATGCATACATGACACTCAGTTATCTGAGATTTATGGAGAGTCAAAGATAGCAGAACATGAAAGGACTAAAAAAATCTAATCATCCCTAATGCTAGCCTAAAGATTGAAAAAGAAAGTCACAAAGAATGGGTGAGATAAATGATGTAATCATTTTTGAAAGGATACAATAAATGGTTGAATTGAACTGGGGAAGAAATAAATCAGCCAAAAACATTATTTTAATCAATCCAGTTAAGTTACCTTCATTGTAAAAACATTCACTGTACATTTTACAATACAATTCTAGCTGCAAAGTTACCAGTATATACTGTAAATATTCTAGAAAGAGACTGTATATGAAAATAACAGTAATTTACTATACAGCACACTAATGTATAGTTCAAGGTGCATTACTATAAACACCTCTCCCGCCAATAGTTTGCAATAAAATAAACACATACAAAACACTCACAAGCACTATAAAAAATGCTGATGTTATTAAACTTTTTTTATTCTTACAAAATGAATGCAATAAAATATAAATGACTATCATCAATATGCATATACACATATACATATGTATATCTTAATTGTTAATATAAACCTAAAGTAAAATGTAAACTTATTTTTCAAGAATAGAATCATTAGTGTAGACATTGTCATACATGAGTTTTACACATATTGTCATGAGAAGCGTGCATTGCTGATGTAGAATGTGCAACAAGGTTGCCAGTTTATTGAAAACAATCCACCACAAATCATCTTCCAAAACCACACAAAACCTGCAGCATCCCCGGATTAACATAAGTTTGTTAACTATCCCCTTAACTTTTTTTTTCTACTGACTAAAGTTGTACTGATCAGCGGAAACCATTTGCTTTACCCCAAAAGTAGCACTTCTAAATGCAAATCATCTTTCTCTGAGAAAATATACAATTCTCTGCTAAGAAAAATACACCAAAAATGCTCAAAAAGTCCAAAAAATTACATAATACTGTATACAGCAACTATGCTAGTTTATTTTTCTCAGGTGCATGCTATTCAAAAATAATGACTTTTTGTAAAGGGTATTCATAATAAGCTACATTAACGAATAACAACTGTGCTTAGGAAAAATTGTCAGGTCAGATTCAATGATTAAAAAAATTTAAGTCAAGTTTTCTTCAGGAGATGGAAAGGCTGCCTTTGTGGTGTAGGGAGTGTGACATGTTAACATTCCAAACTCATTTAATTCAAGCTAAAAGTAAGCCATGATGCATTACATGGAAGGTACAGTAATTTTCTGTAAACATGCTTAAATTGTAAAACAAACTTAACAGAACAATACTGTAAAATAAAACATTTTTAGTGTGAAAAATGCATGATTTTTTTTACAGTTTTGTCTTATTTACTGTTCTGAAATGTTTAAATCTACTAACTGATTATGTGCTGACAGCAAAGGGTCCTTCTCTACAGGCTGTCTTAAACTTTTTTCTTGCATTATTACAGTTCTCAGTTTCCAATGAACTCATACTTCATGCTATCAGTACTCTAAAATTACTACCCTCGAACCCCTATAAAATACTGATATGAGAGAAAATTCTCAGTCACATTAAACCTAATGCAAAATCTTTCAACGTCTGTTATAGATTTGAAATTGATGTAAGCTGAAACGGCACTATCCAGTTGTCCATGCCACTGAAACTTCGTTTAGTGTACCACCTGACCATCTGGCCTGCGGACACTGCAAGCGGTTTGCCGGACGGAGGCTGGAGGGGGGCGATTTCGCTGCTCGCGCAGTGTAGTGTCCCTCCGGTGGCTCCCGGCAGCAAGCAGTTTCACTGCCCGCCTACCACACACGGCTGCCCCGTTCGTTCTGGGTGCCCGGCTGGTAATGCTGCAAGCGGTGATCCAGTTGTGGTTGAACGGGGCGGCGGGGGGGTAGCATTGTAATGTACCTCAGATGGCTGCATGTTGAATGGGGGCGGTGGTGTTGCATACGCTGCAGGCAGCATACTGTAGTGGAGGTGACTGTGAGGTAGGCTGGTGATAAACCGCCCCTCGCTGCCCCCATTCATTCTCAATAGCAAGCCGGGCTTGTACTGTTACGCACATAGTAGGAAGTTGTCTCTTGTCAGTACAGGATGGTCCAGATCTAATTATGCAGATCCAGATCATCTGGACTTTAATTTATGCAGGAACGATTCCAGTTTGGCGCAAAGATGATTCTTCATGTCGTCAGTTCACACACTTCTCGATGGTCCGGGATTTTTCGGGTGATTTTCTATGTAATAAACTGAAATAAGTTATAGCGTAATGAAAATTGCATAATTAGATCTGGACCACCCTATACATCAGACGTGTTGATGACTGGTGCCTTCCTGCTGTGATAGCTGTACAGTGCTGTGCAGAAGAGCTCATCTTAACCTTTTGTCTTCACCCTTCAACAATGTCTCTGAAACACAAACCTGATGCAAATGCTGGTGATATAGTAAAGAAGAGAAAAACCATCACCGTGGAAAATAAAGTAGAAATAATAAAAAGGTCAGAAAGAGGTGAAACTCCATCATTCATTGGCAGAGCACTTGGTTACAGTCGGTCAACAATAGCATTTGTTAAAATAATGTACCTGTTCCGACTTACATACAAATTCAACTTAAGTACAAACCTACAGTCCCTATCTCGTACGTAACCCGGGGACTGCCTGTATACATTTTCTTCTTTGCTTCTCTTATTTTTACTGATTGGCTTCTAGCCATTATTCAGATGATTTCTCCAGATGCTCTCATACTCTCCTTAAATGTCAATAAAGTGAACACATGTTTAATAATGTCAACAGCATTCCCTGTCTTCTCATGTTCAGTCTTTCATTCTCAATAACAATCCTACTCTCAAACCAAAGTGTTAAGTGCCGAAGAGCAGGTGAAGATAATAATAATAATAATAAACATGTTATTTATATAGCACCTTTGCCATGCTCAAGGTGCTTCACAGTCTCAGAAAGAAGCAGCAGGCACATGTAGCATTTGATACAAATGTTTCCTTGATAAAACACTAAAACAGATAGGTACAGGATATGCAGAAGCATTAAGTAGAATAAAAGACAATAAACCAGAGTAAAATACTAAATTCCACGCTAAAAGAAAAGCCTAGCAAATAACATCATTGTGATATAACACACACACAAATTATACTGAGCATCTGGACAGAGAGGATGACTGAATGAGGGGGAAGAATGTCAGGTTAAGTTAAAAGCCTTCCTGAACAGATGAGGTTTATGTTGTTTTTTAAAAGAATAAATTGAGTCAGCTGATGTAATTAATTTAGAGATGAAGTTCTAAAGTCTGGGCCCTGTCACCCATAGAGTGTAGGTTAGTGTGGGGCACAAGAAGATTGCCAGAATCAGAGTATCTTAGTGATCAAACAGGAGCATAATGATGGAGAAGGTCACTCATGTAATCTGGTGTGAGGCCATTTAAAGCTTTGTAGGTTAATAACAGAATTTCACATTCAATCCTGTAAGACACAGGGAGCCAGTGGAGGCAAAGCAGGATGGGTGTTATGTGCTCGCTGTTGTTGCTTTGTGTTAGGTCTCTTGCAGCAGAGTTAGGAATCAACTGGAGCTGTGATATAAAATTACAAGTGGCACCTGCCAGAAGGGAACTACAATAATCGATGCAGGACAGTTTTTTCAGCATTAGAAAAAGAGAGGAATGAGCGAACATGAGATATGTTACGGAGGTGAAAATAAGAAAGTTTCTTAATGTGGTTTATGTGGGCGGAATAAGAAAGGAAGGAATCAAAAATGACACCAAGATTCCTTGTATCAGTCCTAATCAGGCATTAAAGGGACGCACATTATTCTATTTTCTTACTCCATACTTTAAAAAAAATGTGCATTAGGAAACAATACAGTATAAATAATTACTTAAGATAAATGTATATTTGGCATTAGAAATACCTCCAGTGCAAAGGATACTGTCAGACCTGCATTGCAAATTTATTTTCTTACTGATGTTGAGAACTGTCAGAAGCAGATTTGGTGCTATGTTGATTTGATTTTTTAGGTAACGTTTGAAATGATTATCATCATCGTTATTTGCATTGTTCATTTTTATCATTGTTTTTGTGATTTTTTTTGTTTTTCCGTTTTGTTTGGTGATTATTTTGTGCGATATTTGCACGAACGCCACCAATTAGCAACAATGATCCAGTTACTAATCATGTGGTTCACAGCCTGTGATGTCGTTATTCTGCCTCCTTCAAAAGATGGCAGCATGCATGTACTCAGGTACAAACATTTCAAACACATGGTGAGTGATTCATGGTATTGATCCCCTGGGACTGAATTCTCCACATTTTTGTATTAATATAATTTATGTTTCTAATAATTGCTTATATTTAGTGTTACGACAGTGATGTCACCATGGAGCCATTTTGGAACATAATGTCATCACACAATCACAATAAAAGATGGCAGCATGCTAGCAAAAGGTTTCTAGGCTTTATATTAATCTAACAAATTTCAGTTTCTTTCTTAAATAATTTTAAATAGGGTTATGGGTTTGTAGTTTTAAATGTTTGCAACATTCTTCTTGACTCTTGATTCTAGCATCTTGTCTTTGTTCTAATGTTCTGATTGTTACTTTTTGTCTTTTTTGGTTATTTTGATTCCAGTCTGTCCCAATGGTCATGACTTTGTCTTCTCCCTTTATCAAGTGGTTCAATTTTCCCATTTACATCTTTAAATACCTTTCATGTGGCCACAGATTTCTTAATGTAAAACCCACCTAAATACTTTGTTTTAGGCCAAGGATAAATTAGTCAGTCATTTTCCAACCCACTATATCCTAACACAGGGTCATGGGGGTCCGCTGGAGCCAATCCCAGCCAACACAGGGCGCAAGGCAGGATAAATTACAAAAGAGCAAAAGCAAAACCTGATCATGACAAGCTGCATAAAAACCCAGAAAGCCCTACAGGAGCAACTAAAGTATCTTACAGCCTAGTTAGATCTAATGGTTTTAGAATTTATGACATGCAACTGCAATTTATATTCAGTAATCAGTACTCCTGCTGAATCCAATGGTGTCCAGGAGCCACACGTACTCCACAGAGCTTTATGAAGTTTACCCAGGTAAGTTCAGAATTTTGTCAACTACTGGCCATTAGTTTTGATCAATAGCTACAAGGATATACTGCTAATTGTTGGAAAATCACATCTGTTTTCTGGCTGTTAGATAAACCCCTGGAATGGGCATCATCGTCAAAAAAAATCAGACTAGCTTGAAACAAATGATGTTGCTAGAAACAAACATAAAAAATGTCAGCAAGGGAAACAGTCTGTGGCGGAGCTTATTATAACCTTTAAAACACTGCTGATTCTGGGAGAATTTGTAAGAGAAAAGAAATAAAGTACTTTAAACAGCCTGCTAGTTAAACTATAACATCCAAACGTCATTTATACCAGCACATTAAAATTAGAAAATGAAATCATATATAACATTTAACTTTATATTTTTTTTTCTCCGATAACAGTTTACATATAATAAGTCTTATTCCTTTAAACCAGGTATTTCATCAAAACTTTTAATAATGAACTATTTGGGGACTTTATATAAAATTTAATGTGAGAGGGATGTTTGTAGACTATACTCCACCTGTGTGCAGACTGCTGTAATTGGAATGGTTTGCATTCATTACATGTAAATGAACCTGACTGATAAAAGAAGTTATTCTGTTAGATTTCTTCAGTCTGTCATGTTGCAATTACAAAAGCATGTGGGACCCCACCGGTTGGTGTAAATATAGGTTGTCCAAGTTTAAATTTCATTGTTAGGAATGGCTTAAGACTCTTCTTTATGTACTGGGTATTTTCTGCAACAAATTCCATGACTGTTATGCTTTTTGGTAGAAGCCTGTCTGAGGAATGCAATGATGAGTTGACAAGTTACATTATAGGGGACTGCATGGACAAAATTATTAGTTTAACTCTGTAATTAGGTACTTGTCTTGAGGAGCACAAGCTTGAAATAAAGGGGATAAGGCTAAACCTAAGCTCACTGTAACAGTAAAGGTAACACCTGTTCCTATGGAACTGAGAGAAAACTAGAGTCAGTATTAAAGAAAAGCAAAAAAGAATCTTAGCTGATTTGTACTTTTACTGTTGTGAATCAGGGCACATAATCGCTGCTTGTCCAAAACAGAAGTAGAATGAAAGCTAAAACACACATGCTATTTAGTTGTTGTTGGGGTGGGCAAAGAGTAATTTTAATGCCAGTTCACTTATGGGATTTCTTTTATTTTGTTATTTTTTTTTTTTGTAATCTTTGGATCGGAAGAGAGCTTCATTAGTTCATGACTTTTTCATCAGTTCGTGTCTTTAGGATTCTTTGAAAATAAAATTGCATGTCTCTTCTGTAGATGGAGGCCTATAAATAACTGTTTAATTGAACACATCACTCCATGTATACATCTCCAGACAAGGGTGTTTTCATTTTGACAGAACAGGCTTTTGTGTGTTAGGGGAAGCATTCTAGGGTTTCCAAGGTTGCAATTACATTCACCAACAATAACTGAGCCTTAAACAGGTTCATACCTGTGGACAACATTGTTTTAGTTAATGTCTTAAAACTATTTCACCTCTCAATCTTTTTTGTTTTGTAAAAGAGGATTTTACATGTTCACTTTACTGATTTGTTCAATAAACAAAAATCCCTAGAATTTGCCTCACATCATCCATATGACTGTGAAATTAAAATACTAGCACCTATAGTAACATGCAGAATGTATTTTCTCTCGAGACCTGGGGAAAACTGAGGAGTACATTAATTTGGTCAGTGGTTTTATCTGTAAAGCCCCACTGGGGCAATTTTTTCTTCATAAAGAAGAATGAAGAATTATTATGGTCTTATATTAATTTTATAGATCTTGATAAAATTAATGTTAAGAATAATATCCCATTCCTCTGATATGGTAATTTTTCAGTCAAATCACAAATTGGATTTATTTTGGCTTGTAATACTATGGTTTAAGCAATTTCGCAGCAGTTATTAAATCGTTTATAAATTACTTTTTTAGTAATATTTTGGGTATGAATATTTTGGTGTACGTAGGTGACATTCTATAATTATTTTACTTTTTTTGGAAAGAATACTTTTATTAAATTAGAAAATTTTAAGTCTTTAAAAAAAAAAAGAAGAAAAAAGTTCTCTGTTATCCGCTTAGGTTTTTAAATCCTACAGTTGGGTTTAAGTATAGATTAACCCAAAGTAACTGGAATTCAGTAGTGGAACCCATTATAAAAATACAGTGTTGTGTATGTTTTATTAATTACTGGAAAATATTTATTAAGAAATTAAGCCTAATCATTGCCCCAGTTACATCTCTTCCTTTAAAAGAGGGTAATAAATTGGACATCAGAGGACCAGTTCAGCACTTAAAGACATTATTTACCACTGTCCTAATGCTGTTGCACTTAAAGTATTCTTTGATCTTCAAATTGACACCGGCAACATAGGTAATAGGGCAATTTTTCCAAAAGATCCCAGATACATACATTTGCAACATTGTGCCTTCTTTTAGAAGAGAATTTCTATCTGCTGAACATAACTATGATGTGGGTATAGGGATGTAGTAGCCATAAAATTAGCTGGAGGGGACAAAAAAAATCTGTTATATATACAGACCACAAAAACTTAACATATTTAAAAACTACCAAAAGACTCAATGCTAGTCACTACAGTCATACTGTCTACTATAAAACTCAAAAAAGGAAGCTTTATTCCATCACAGGTCTGCAATAAAAGGGTAGGCCTCACCTCCTCAGACAACCAGTCCCCAAACGCAAGAAGTTTGCTTTTGGCCTGCACTGGCCCAAAAGTGGGACAAAGAATTAAAGGTCACACATATCAAACAGAAAAAGGAAATAAAAAACAGATAAAACTTTAATATTTTTTGAGGGAATTAAAAAAATAAGGTAGGCATAACAAAAAGGGAGACCAAATAGGTTTACCTAAACAAACAATTCTAAAACAGAGGCAGTATTTTTTGTTCAGAAAGTACAAAACTAACATCATAATCATTGTAAAATAATACTTAAAAACAACAAAATAAATAAAATGTAAACATACTTGAGCCAGGGATTAGTTTGGTGGACTGAGGTCAGGAATTTGAAATACAGAACATGTTGGACTTGAGATTACAGGGAGCTAATGTCCACTCTCTTGTTCATTGGATGTAGTATGCTGCTGATCACAGTTCTTAGGTACCCTCCTTTGATGTTCACACCTCGTCTCTTCAGACAGTTCCCTAGATTGCACCCTGATAAGCCAGATGGGTATGTTCAGAGTCCACATCTTAAGATCTGTTATGATTTATAGCTTTGCCTCTAATATTCAACTCTAGGTTATAATTTATTTTTCTTGCTAGTGTTAATTTTAGTGTTAGGACAGTCACATCATCGCAACATCATTTTGCAACAGAATTTCTGTTATGATTCTGAAGTTTTACCTTTTTTGTGGCTGTAGGATTTTTTGTGTCTTTCAGTTTCACTTTCATAGGTTACTCTTGCTTTGTTTGAAGCCTAACTATTGCATTTTAACATTATATTTTGTTTTCCACAATGTCATATTGGGCATTGCCATTCTGAATATTGCTTTCTAAGATGTGTGTTCCTGTTGTTACCTAGTTATCCATATCAACATGTGTCATGACACCACCAGGCCATCCAGTATGAAATGGGGGGTGCTAATATCTATTAATGTTATATAGCAGAAGAATCTACAGATATTGTTGGATCATTTTGTTTTTTACTTCCTTTTGTCTTAAGCCAACTGACTTGCTCTTGTTCCATGGTACTTTTTGACATTTGCCTCATTTCAACTATTTTTTGGTGAACCGTTTCATCTTTCCCTCCCTGTCACTTTTCCTGTTCAAAATAATTCTCAGGCAACTTTCAAATGAACTAACAATTTTGTTGTGGGCACTGTCATTTTAGCCTAGTCATTCATCGTCACATGATATAGTAGTAGTAGTAGTAGTAGTATTGCCATGTGTACACAAGCATAGTGAAATTCTTACTAGCATATCTGACCAACATGCAGTATGTTTCCATTCTGTAGTGCCATGTTAAATAAGAATGTGTTAAAATATATAACTTCATCTTATTTAATAATTAACACAAATCCGCTCATTAGTCATATGCAGTTATGCTTCAGTGTTTTAACACAATTATAAAAAATGTGACAATGCAAATAAGGCATGAAAGCTTTGGATATAGCCAAAAAAATCTGTTTCTTTCTTAAATAATTATACTTAGGGCTAATGACTTCTATTTTGGGATAGAACCTTTTTGTGATGTTTTTCTCAACCTTTGATTTTTGGGTCTCACTTTGGTTTTGACAGTCATTTCTTTTTGTCTCTTCTGGTTACTTTGGCTCTAGCTCTCTTTAATTTATTTTACTTCTTACGGTCCAGCTTTCTTATTTATATCTTAAGGCATCTTGCCCTTTTCAGCATGTTTATAAAAGAGAAACTTCCAAACTTCTTTGTAAAAGCTGCTTGTGAAAAAAGAAACTAGTGCAGCATTTTGTTTGTCATTTTTGTTTTGAGCGTTAGGAGCTTGGACTGCATTATACAATAAATCCTGATTCTGCTGCCTGTCCTCAAGTGTGTAATTGTATAAAATGACCTTTGGAAGACGAACCCAGCCAGTTCTTTTACTGTTCTTTTTAACTACCTGTTAAATAACAATTTCATTTCCATTTCCCTAAAATTTAATTTTAAAATGATCATTGCACAAACAGAATTATTTTGCATTTAATATTTTGCATTTAATATTTTTTATCTATTCCTGTATATGAGCTATGAAGGCATAATGCATTCATCACTGAAGAAACTGACTACAGAAACCAAACTAGATACAGGGAAAAGGGGCAATGTATCTGTTAGTCATAAATTCTTTTGATGCAATTGAGTGATGCTTCTCATATTACATAACTGAACAAATGTACAGCATATTTTATTTTGTTGTTGCAAACTGCTGGCTTGTTTAGAGGTTATGACCCAGTTTCCTTTAGACTTAGTTATGCAAACAAAATGGAAGTACGAGAAGTGAACACCTATAAGACATTTCAGTTTCATTTTACAAATCTGTTTTAAAAAATGAATGCACTTTTTCCTTTTTTTTTTGTTTTTAAAAGTATTCTTATGTTCCATTCATCAATTAAGAAAGTCATCACATTTTCAATAATTGCAGCATGAATTTCAACAAAAATATCATCATTAGTACCCAGATTGAAAGGGTGATGAGTTACATTATAACCTGAATACTATTGTACAAGCAATCTAAAAAAACAGCAGTTTAAAGTAATTTGGGAAGATGACAATAACGTAATGAAGAATCAGGTCTTTAGCAGAGCTGTCTATGTGCAGCTGGGGAAACTCTAGGTGCTAGAAGGTCAGTTAAGAGATATAATCCTTCCAACATGTCCTAGGTATGTGCCTCATATAATAAAAGCTGTATACTATATATGCCTGATGTATTTCCAAACCACTTCAGTTAAGAATTTAAGTCTAGCAACCCTGAGCAGAAACCTCATTTTAGTTATTTGAATATGTGACCTGAAGTCTGTTCCAGAATGAGAGATTAGGCAATCCTAGATCTCACAACGAATTCCATCTTACTATACCGTGATATCACAACAGTGTATTTAGTTGGTTCCATAACACCAGATTTCAATTGGCTCATGCAATACCAGGATAGGCTGATCTGAATTAACACATTATATAGTAAAATTTACAAGCCCTTAGTAGTCGAGCACTGAATAGCCGATCAACCATGAACTACAGAAACAGAGCGAACAACCTTCATGCCAGCAAATCATAAGATGCTTGTAGCAGTGGATGAAGATTATATCTGAAAATGGAACAGTAGTACAGCAGCAGCAGCAGCAGCCTCCAAGGAAAGTTATATGATGTGGAGGAATAGCACTGAAAGAATGAATGCGTAAAACAGTTAATCTGTGAAATCCATGTAAATTATATATGGTAAATTGTTGCATTGTGCAAAATGTTACCCTGACAGTATTATTCTACTCAAGTAAGAATTGCATTTAATTTTTGCAAAATCAGTGATAGACTTTTTTGCTAAGACCCATAACATTAAGTGTTCAGCATACATAGAGTTGTAGTTGTTATTATAAGAGATGTGAAACATTATACAGCCTACACTGAACCTAGTATTGTCCGGTAATTACATGCCAAAAGAAAGCTAAGACTTCTGTCATGAACAAATCTGCAACAGAAGACTCACAGTGCACACTGTTTGAATGGTTAGCCTGTTCAAACCCGAGGCCCTGGTTATTCGGCCTCAATATTTGTACAGTAATTATGTGTGTGGCTTAAGAATGGGTAAGAGAACACCCTGATATTTGTACTGAGTATTTAATATACAGACGTGTGTTTCATTCGTTAAAGCTGTCAACCAGATGAACTATACAATACAATACAGAAGTCATACTGTTACCTTATTCCTGAGACTCTGCAGAATTACTCTTTGTTTGGGGTTATTTACTGTATGTATGTTTTGGGAAGACAGCCCATGCATGTGTGTGTGAGCAGACATTGCTTCAAAATTCGGCACACTTTTGTGATTGCTTTGCTGATATGTGTAGACTCTCCAGTGTTTTGAAGTAAACTGTCCTTTGCAAAAAAAAAAAAAAAAAGATGACAAGAAATCTCCATGGTTTGCACCGATGTCATGACTGAACATGTCATGTTTTAAAAGGTTGCCCAGATATATTAAAGCCTTGGATATAAAACTGGGCCTGTGAAAATCTCTGATTGGGGCCTGATTACTTTTTTCTGGGCAGAATATGGTGAAGATTTGTGCCTCTATGTCAATTGTTTGCTTCTGACAGGACATGTGATGTTAAAGTGTTAATCTTTAGCGTTAAACTTGCTTCTTACAGGTTAGTTTCAGCGCATTGGTTGCCTCAGTAACCAAGATGGATTTCATCAGATCTTGCTGTCTGGAATAGGCAAATCCTGAGCCTCTTTCAAACAGTAGGATTAGCAGGTTATCTGAATCTTTTACCTCACAGATCATGTAATTCTAATGTAATCTGTTCCAGAAACACGTTTGGCTAAATCCAGGTTTTTATGGAATGGAATTTGCTTGATGTCCATGAATCTTCACTACTTTTTACTGGATTCTATACTAATCCCTCTTTTGGGAACTGACCTCTGATCTTTCTTGCTCGCTACCCAAAGCTGTGTTATTAATTATGCATAATTTGATGTAGAATACCTTGTGTTGCTATCAGGAGTGTGATGAGCATTCTGTTATCTAATGGAAAATGCTTTCAGGAGAAGAGTGGAAGGAAAGCAAACTCTGACCAAATTTTTGAAGTTTTTGTCCTCTCAAACCTCATTTGATGACAAAATGTAACTCAAACTTGGCTTGAACCACAGGAACAGCTATGAAAGAGGTCTGCAAGATAATATATGAGGTAATTAGGACAAATTTAAAAAAAAAAGAATTTGCACCCTTTTTTGTGTCTGCTTCAGGTCTTGTTGACACTGTATATTATGGCAGGATCCATTAAAGCGTATGTATTATTTTAAAATTTAATTTTAGTGCTGGTCTGAGTCAAAAGTCACTGGTGTAATAAACAAAAGCTATAAATATTACTCTTTGTTACCAACTTTCACTGGTTGTCACGTGTTAAAGTATGCTGCCTACATGACCCATAGATTTCAGCAAGGGATCTCTTGGTCAGACAAGGTGGGTGAATATCAGTATTGTTCAGTCAATTGCTCTAATTTGTAGTCCGTCCTGGGGATCTCAAATTGAACAGTTTCTTGGCTCAGCTTCTTATCTTTCTGCTTCCATTTAATCTGCACTATTCCAGGCTTGTTCACTCTCTTTATCATGTAGCTGTCATGGCTTGAACTGTAATTTATTTGGCAGTGTAATTTTGAATTATGGTTTCTCGTGCTACTTGTTTCTCTCTGTTCAGTCAGTTCGTTTTCTTTGGGATTTCAGTACTTACCTGCAGCACTGCGTAGCGTACAGGCTGTTTCACAGATATGCTTTGACTGTTTTCTATATTGTATTTGCTGCTTACTTTTTCCTGTTGTGATTCATTTGGCATTTTCAGGGTGTTATAACTCTTTGTAAGTAAGTAAAATATTATTGTCATTTGTTTGTCTTTGTCTTTGTTAATTACTTAATAATTTAAAAACAGTCACTAGTTATTGTTTATTAGAAAATGCAGCATTTAACAGATTAACTGTTACAAAACAGACCAGAGAAACATTTATATAAACAACAGCAAGTATTACAAAAGTGCACAAAGATAAGAGAAATTGTAGAACCAATCAAAACAATTTATATTTTTTTATAAAAATTCCTTAAACTCAATGTTTAAACATATTAAATAAAATAGCATCTACTTTTAAGTTTTATCTTCTGTGCTTATTGAAATAAAAAAATACTGTATGTTTTTATATTTAAATTATATTGTTGCTTATTCTGTAAAACTGTTTGTGATGGTACGTGCTGTTATGGATTCCTTACAAAATAAAGATTGATTCACCTAATGCCTTTTTTAGAAAAGAGCTCATATTTAAAGCTTAGGGTTAAACCAATTTCATTACAAATTGTTGTGGACCTGTAACATGATGAACTTTGATTGCATATGAAGAAATATACTGGAGATGTTGCTGTTTAATGGAAACTATATATAATTTAAAAATGAAAAAAAGATTTTTTGAGCACTGAATGCTTTTGTGTGCTTGCTTACGTGTCAGAAGAACACATTTTTTAAATTGTTCAAAATTTAGTAATAATTATATTGGATATGCTTGTTTTAGAGTACTTCAAAACTAATCTAAACTAGAATGAAACTGCAGCTCCTTTGAAGCTAATAGTATAAAAGTTAATTTGGAAAAAAAAAATTCCTTTTTTTTAAATTAAGAATTTAAATAATTAATAGATGAGCTTACTCTTTTGCATACTACAAATATGTGTTACATTAACAAAATACATTATTCTATTTATTTGTGATGTTTTCTGGAAAAATAACACAATTTTGTGGCAGAAAGACAATAAAATAAATCATGTTACTGAGTAGTTTACCAAATTAGGCTAATTAATTTATATACTCCTACATATCTGTTTTTAATTAGTATATAATTCAAACAAGAGACTCAAAGAGCAATAGATGTTAAAGGTTATTTACAGTGCCGATCAACGGAATAAAATCTCTTAAACGCTTGATAAATCAGTGCTATAATTACGGTTTTGGATTCTGTGTGGTCTTCATTCAGTAAATTTAATGCTAAGCTGCCAAACATCCATGCTAGAATAAACCATGATAAAAAGGAAAAGAAAAAAAAGAATCAACATTTAGAACATTTAGATGTTAATTTTGGCAGCATTGCAAGTAATAAACAATTGTCACTAAAAATGTAAGAAACTAAGCAGAAGCTATTTGGCTTTTAAAATACATCAAAGCAGTCAAATACTTTTGTGATTTTGAACCATGAACATCTTTTGCTATCTTACAATACATACAGAGTTGCTAATACTTAAAACGTCAATTTCACACAGTGCAATTCTCCTTGAATTTACCAACATTCTAGGTAGATCTTGAATAATTTTTAAATTGCGGATGGTCTTATTTAATATAAGCCACTTTTACCTATCTATAATATGTCATACTGTTTAACTGATAGCTCCTATATACATTTATTAATACATGGAACTTTGTAGTTTGTAATGACAAGTTGACAGACTTAATAATTCAGCGATTTGAATTCCATCCATCCATTTTCCTAATTCTCTAATCCAGAGCACCGTCATGGGGAAGCTGTAGGCTATACCAGCTAACATCGGGCACAAAGTAGGAACAACACCTGGACATGGCACCAGTCCATTGCAGGCCAAACACACACGCCCTCTCACACTATGGCCAATTAAACAACGCTGATTCACCTAACCTGTGTGTCGTGAATGTGAACATGTGTCTCCTGGTTATGTGGCAGCGGTGCCATCCCTGCACCAACTGTGCTGTCCAGTGATGTGAAGTCAATTAGTATAATCTTTGACCTCTGTTGCTTATAAATGTGTTTGTCAAGTCAACACTTTATGTGTTCTGCAAGTTAAATTGCCTCTTAAAAACATTGAAACAGTACTACATACTAACACCTGTAATGGATAATACTGTTTCCATTCTGGGTTAATAAAGAGACAACTGGATATCACATTTCCCTTTTAACATGTTATTGTTCAACTAGGAACATCTGATGATTTCTAATTGTAATGTTTAGAAAAACAAGCTCAATTCCATTATACTTGTACAAGTCACCAATATGGTTTTATTCCAATCTTTTGTCCCCAAATAACAAGAGTGCAGTGTTTCACTCTATTAAAATTATCTATGACCAAATGTCCAACATAAATATCCTAAATATTTATTTTGATTTGCAAAAATAAAATTAATTACAGGAACAAAACTTCTTTAATTGGTATTTATTTGCACATCAAAACTGGAGCTTTCAGTTTGGCATTTGAAGACAACAATTTTAAGAAAACTTCTTAAGAGCTGTCAGAGGCAACAAAGCAGCTTGCTGTAGAACACTATAATATTTAGAATTGTAGCAATCGAGAAGCAGAGCCAAGGATTTATTTAAAGTCCACACATGCCTTAATGTCAAGCTGAAATAAACTGAGAAAAATGTTGTCACTGTTCACGATGTGACCCTCCTCTCTTAACCAGCGATGATCTTTTTTTCTGCAAAGCTCTTGTATATTTGACTGGCTCAGTAACCTGGAACAGTCGGCTCCCCCTCACTCCCTCCCATCTACGGCAGGAAAAAGCTGGTGGTCTGTATAGGAGACAGGCTGACTGGGACAGGGCGAGCCAGTCACTGGAGGGAGATAAGTAAAAGCTCTGAGCCCTGACATAAATTACTGCAGGCCTTGACAGCAGGACACTGACCAGGGCCACTGATAAGGGAAGGAGAAAACCTTGTATGTCTCTCTCTCTCTCTCTCTCTCTCTCTCTCTCTCTCTCTCTCTTGCTTGCCAATTTCACAATAAATGTAGGTGGGCGGGGGTGGGGTTAGATTCTTGTTTGCTGCACAAGACAGCTGTATGTTCCCATCACCTTGAGAAAAGAAGGGTTATATTGTTTGAACTGTCTAAACACTTAAAGGCCAGCTGGTGCTAATCTTTCAGTTATGAACATCATTCTTTTTTTTCCCACTTCCCAGATATTACAGAAATCAGAAGTGACCTGTGTAGTGTTATTGTGACACATAGTAGCACTCTGTTGCTGAGTCCAGCTTAGCAAATGTTGGCTACATTAACCTGATTCTGTAATCTTTTTACTCTCAATTTGTAAGACAAATTCTGATACAGTATTTCACTTCCTATCTCCAGCGTCGATATACATCTTACACTCAATTCAGCCTATTGCAACATCACGTAAAGGTGATTTATATTTTTTAAAATATTGTAACTTCAATTCTGCAAACACATTTACAGAGAAATAACTTTCTAAAACAGAGACTCAGATAAGTAAAACAAACCTGATTCGTATCGCATAATGTGTCAAGACTGGGACCTAACATAACTAAATCTATCTGTACTACATACTTAAAACAAGTGTTTAATCATGATCAGTTCTTAGGTGTTAATATGGTGATTCAATATAAAATCAAATGAGGTTACAATAGAAGACAGACATTGCACGAAGGGCATAGCTAGGGAAGCAACACTTTATATTAACTAATGGCTTTAGGATATGCTGTAGATTACTGACTAAACAGCAATTCAATGTTTTTACTCACTGAAAACCTGATAGTAATATCATATTTGACCTTACTTCTATTCGATTTGCAGTTTTATGCACACTGGTTCTTAGGTGAGTATAAAGTTTCTCTTCACAGCCTTGCTGAGCCTAAAGTTATGTAACCATGAGGCCACATTAGTTTAAATGAAGGGTGAAGCAGATCAAGCAGAGGCATTTGTCATTTTAATGACAAGCCTGTGTGATATTGGACATTGGCTCCCATTGCTGCTGGAATAGGCCATTACTCACTGCTGAGCCTCAAGAGAACAGAAGAATTGTAAAAAAATGAACAAATGTAGTGCTCAGTATAGAAATGAAATAATCTAGTCATCCAGGAGTCATTTATAATTTGCTGCTCCAATAACAAAACTATATCTTTCTTTTAGTCTTTTTACTGAATGTGGTAATAAAAAAAATAAAAATAACATTCTCAAATCTCACTTAACCCAGTTCAAAAAGTCACGAGGACCAGAGGCTACCCTTGCAAACTAAGAACCAGCCCTAGATGGGCACAAAGATTGGCCACAAACATGCCCACAGAGCACCAGTTAAGCCGCAACTCATATCTTGGGTACGTAGTTGGAGAGTGGAGTACCTGCAGAATATCCTTCAGACTGTTCTAAACAATGTGCTAGTGAACTATATACTGTAATGCTTTCAGTTCCTTTCCATAAATACACATAAATGGGCATCATTCTTCAATAAAATTAAGTAATGATTCTTAATAAAGGCCATATTTAGTAAAATACTGATATAAAAGTTTAATTTCTGATTATGGGTGTTAACTTAAAGTATAATTAATTAAACAGATCATTTATTGAGCAAGAAGCAATAATTATAGTCGTTATACTCTGTTATGCCATAAAAGATTATACTATTTTACAATGAACTAACAACAAAGCATAAAATGATATCAAAATGAACATTACAAATCTAATACATATAAATGCCACGAAGGGAGTAGAAGAAGTTGGAATTATACAGTGTATACATTTCTGCAGCTAATAGGTCAACCCCCATGCCACCAATAGGCCCAGTTAAATAAATTTAACTACACAAAAAAACTACTAGAATTCCTGTCAATGAAAATTTTATTAGTTTTGATGTGTGGGAGGTGTATTTTCTTCATTCAGTTCTGTCCTCAAGGGGTTTGTGCATTCTCCATGAGATTGTGTGGGTTTTCCCTAAAACCTCTTTAGTTTCTCCCCATAATCCAAAGATGTACATGTTAGATTAACTGATAACTCTAAATTAGCCAGGTGGAACTGAATGTGGGAGTGTGAGTGAAAGTTCCCTGGTGTAGCTTGGCTTTCCATCCAGATCTTTTCCTGCCCCTGTATTCAATTCCCCACCGAGACCCTGGAATAGAATGATAAGATAGTTCACAATATGCGAGGATAGAAAAAAAAATCTGTCTTATTAACTAATTTATATTTAATTGAAACGTATGTATTTTTCAAATGTGGTAGCTATATTAAAATAGTTAATAATCCCATGGAATTTAAAATGGCACAATAATTAGCACAACTACCTCACAGGTCCAGAGACCTAATAACAAATCATAGCTCATTACAGTGAAAATGGCAAGTCATTCACTTATGCACTGCTGGGGGTTTTTCAGGATTCTTAGTTTTCTGGCACAGCATACAGATTCACTTTTTAGGTCAATGAGTGGCCATAAGTTAACATGTGTCAGTGTCAGTATTTCTTATAATTGAATGACATCCCTTTCAGGTCTGATTCCTGCTTTAAACTCAATGCTGTCAGGTTAGTTCCTGGCATCCCACAGTCCTGAAATGATCAAGTTCAAAAAACAAATAGATGGAGAGACATAACACATCTGATTTTAAACATATCATGCCCAAAGCAGGGTCTTGGCATGTAACATTATACAAGTACTGTATTTGTATTTACACAATTTGAGAATATGCCATTTCCTATATTTTTCTTTTTGCATTTAATATTTGGAGTAGTGGGTAATGTTTCTGCCTTATTGCTCTTGGTCTCCAGTTTGAAAATTTAGTTATTTTAGGATACAATGTAATTTTGGTTCCAGTATTTTTGTGAGCACAAGGGGACTTAACAGGATAGTCCATTTGATTTATATCATATTTGTCTTTCCTGATCTACAGTAATAGAACTTTGTTACTTTAAAAAGAACAAGATGTGACTGCTCTAACAATTCAGTCTAGTATTTAACCATTGTACGGCTTCATTAGCAGACTTGTTGAATCTCTTGTGCCTTTTATATTAAGTTCTAGTAATTTTCTCAAAATAAACAGAATGCATGTATTGTGTTTTGTAAATAGCTATACTGCTAGATGAAGAACTCTGGCAAGTAAAAATGCACAGATCATGATATTAAAATATATGAAGCAAAGACAGCTACTAGAGAATGTGGCCTTATAGAACTTTGTTTTTACTGTCTTGTAAATGATTTAGTTCACTCTGCTCAGTATATGTGAGGAAACTGAAGAGAAACAGCAAAGAACATTATTAGAACACATCAACATGACATCAGAGAAAGGTACAATATTGGCAAACTTCAATTAAAGTTTCATTTGTATAGCAATTTTGACAGAGCACTCCATAATAAACCATCTTGTAAAGTACCCAAGGAAACAAATAAAAGCAAATTTAATAACACAGTTGCGCACAAGATCATTCAGATTCAAAATTAAGAATAGGCAAACAAACACAATGAATGGCACACAAAAGTAAAAATGAGTTAACAGTGGACAAAGATTAAAACAGCACAGCTGAACCATTATCAGTATAGACATTATATAAGTTTATTTTTTTCTAACTATCTCAAACGCAAGAAAGAAAAGTGAATTTTAGGTATGATTTGAAAATTAACAGTGAAAGCACATGGACCTGGGGAAAATATTTCATTGAGCCATAAAACTAAATTGGCATTCAAGAAAGATGATTTCTATCCTTTCAGGATGGAATCTTGAATTTTGTCACAAAATATATGTAAAAAGATTTAAAACCTGATAATTTATAGTGTTCATAGGGTATATAGGGTTATAGGGTTCATAATAAATCATATCATATCATAACAAAGGGACTCCCACACTGCAGTGTAATTTATTAGTGAGTCTTTATGGCTGAGTAAGAGAGGAGGTCTTTAGCAACTAGGCAAGATCCCCTAGTAAGCTATTATCTACTTGTAGCATCTTCTAAAATTGAAGTGATGCACTTGAAATTTGAATGAAAAAAATGTAGAACGTTCTCAAACAAATAAAAAATTCAAAAAATTTTTCAAAAATTCACCTTCAACATCTGAAACCTGACAAAATGAGTTTCATAGTTCTTAACATAAAGGTCTACGAAAAAGGGGTGAAAGGCTTTCATTTAAAAAATCTGAGTTGGGAGAGAGGAACAATGAACACCTCTGTCCATCTTATGTTTGCTGGTCTACTAAATAACAGGGGTGACTCAGTACATAAAGCACAATGAACATAGCATAAATAACCAATAAATACATTAACCTAATATAGAAATAGAAAGAATTCAAAAACAATATATTGAATAGCCAATAAAACAGAAAAAAAACATAAGTCACAAAATTTAACTCAAAAGAGTAAAAAACACTCAAAAAAATAAAAAGAAAAGACAAATGACAGGACATGAACTTCCATCACAGAAGCCTGTAAGTTTCTTTCTGAGCCATCTATCAAAATGTTTTGAGTCTCTTTATGGGCACCATGCTGTCTATGTCTCCAGGACTGACAGTAGAATTATACCTCTCCTGTTATTGCAGTCACCTAAGTGGCCTTTTTAAATCTGTCTATTTTCCTGGAATATTCTTTGGTCTAGTATATGCTGTATAAATGTGTCATCCATCTAAATTTGATTTCATTGCCATGTTTGAGTAAATCTACTACTACTTATCTTTTCCAGTAGCCTTGTTACAGTTCTGAATGAGACAACTTCTCCTTTGTTAATTTAGGTCTTTATGAATATCAGTGATCATATCTGTATGTGTGCTTTATTCTTTTGGAATCTCTAGAATTTAGTATATATTGTTATTATATTTTTGTGTTACTGTGACACCATTTTGTTTTGTTTATGGGTATTGCCATTCTGGTGGTCTTGTTTTCAGGACAAATCTCTTGGTTTCTAGAGAGTGCAGTCCTGGAAGTCACGCCAAATGTTGTTATTGATGAACCACTTTATCAATGCTTCACCGAAGTCAATGAGACAGATCTTTTAGCATGTTAGATCGTTATATAATAGATTTACGTGAGTTAGTGTTTGTGGTTGATTTATGGGTAAAGAATTTGTAGCAAAATATTTACTACTATGATCTAAGATTAGATTAGATTACACCGATACACTGAAATTAATTGCAAATCATTTACAAATTGAAGGCACTTGATTGTAAGCAATCTGTAATGGTGCACAGAATGGCTAAACTATTCCAACTACCATGGCTGCTTTAGCGTTGTTAGAAGCCATCACAAATGGAAGAATTAGAAAAGGGCGTGTATTTAGAGATTATTTTGATTTCTTGGTACATGATGATGACTGACTCCTAAATTGAATCTGATTTCCAAGAGCTATCCTCTTGGAGCTTTGTGCTGAACTGGCACCAGATTTACAAAGGCATACTTGGAGGAATTGTGCTCTACCTGCTCCCTTGCAAGTTCTGTCTACCCTCAGGTTTTTAGCCACAGGAGCTTTTCAAAGTGAACTGGTTGACCAATCGAGAATTTCTCAGACATCACTGAGTTGTGCCATGCTAGCTGTAAGGGATGGTATTATTCGCTTGTCATCTAGATATATAAGATTTCCTTACACTGTGGTTGAACAGGCAGACATCAAAGCTCAATTCGGAGCAACGTCCAGTTTTCCAAATGTAATCAGGGTGGTTTATTGCACACACATTACTATAAAGGCACCATCACAAAATGAATGTGCTTATGTAAATAGATAGCATTTCCACTCTACTAATGTGCAAATTATCTGTGATCCAAAAATGCATATCATAAACTTTGTCGCGAGATGGCCTGGTTCACTTCATGATTCATTCATGCTGAGAAATAGTAGTTTTGGGAAAAAACTTGAAAATGGTGTTGTGCGTGATGGCTAGCTTAACTGTAAGATAAAACATTTAATATTACCCCTTTGGTCAAAATTGTTAAAATTGTCAAAATTTATTTGTTTGATGTAACCATATAACACGATTACTTAAGTGACAGCGGATACCCTCTGAAGACGTGGCTTCTCACTCCGCTCACCAACACACTGACTGAACATGAGCAACGTTATAATGACTTCCACTCTCAGGCTTGGGCTGTGGTAGAACATATTATAGGGCAGCTTACGGGCCATTACCGCTGCCTGGATAAGACTGGTGGAGTTCTGATCTATAGTCCACAGAAAGTGAGTCACATTGTGCAAGCATGTAGTGTGGCACAAAATCATTGATTGCTCATACTTAAGGAGATGCAGTATGATGAACTTGACCCTGACCCAGTAACTGATCAGCTAAATTAGACATCATTGCAATTTTGGTTGAATGCAATTAGCAGAATGTAAACACTTCTAAGCAGATGATGTATTTATTTTTTAACCATTCATTTGATTTCTGGCCATTATCACATAGTACTGCCTTTATATTCCATAGTTCATGGGCTACATCTCTTACAGTATCCACTAATGCATTTTGCGATTCCAGAACATCATCTGTTAGCATACAGCCAGATGGTCGACCATCAATTCCTAAGGCAGGGGTGTTTGAGCAGCCAGCTTCCAAGATGTGCTCAGCACAACAGCAGCACCATAATCATTGCCTGAAGTCACATCCCTGACATGGGAATCAGCTTTTGTAATAATGTCTGTAACAGAATAAACATTAATTAATTCTGTATCTGCTGCCTGCTTGCTTGTCTTATTAAACATACTGATTATTTACATGAGTATGGATAATGGTAAGTGAAATAAAATTAAAACCACCTTCACCTGTGGTGATGTCAGAATCTCTCTCACCCGCTGGTAAAATGCAGAATATAATTGTCTTGCAAATTATTCCAGCAGGTGTGAGCCCCAGAATTTCGTGAACTCCTCCAGTGGTGTTGACACTGAGACGATGGGCTGCAACTCGTCTTTTCATGGCAACTTTGATGTCTAACCACTTTTTTATTTTGGGCACTGTGCTACTTTCTGAACCTGAGCTTTTGAGTGTCTCCACATCACTGTGACACTCCATTATTTTCCTCTTATTGCTTTTGTTACTGCTTACACCACCAAATAATATGTTTTTCCTCGCGTCCAATTCACTTAGCAGGACCTCCGCCATTGTCTTTAACAAACCACTGAACCGAAGGGGCTATTTATATTGATTTGCATATTCAAATATGCCAAATTCTGTGAGGAGTCAGGGTGGGGCTGTAAGTGCATGCGTTAATTTCACATTCATGGAGATTTATAGAAGGGAAGTGTGTGGAACTTGGCGTTTTATGCATCTGAATTTTTATATGTGTACACACATTTCCAGTTTTGTCCATACGCCATGTTTTAGTGTGAATTCTATTCATGGCATTATACATGAGGCCCCAGGAGATGAAATAAGATTAACAGAAGCAGGCAAAAATCTTAGTCAATAGAGCAGGCAGGGTTCAAGTTAATGAAAGATCGAGAAAGAAACAAGCAGAATCGCTTAGCAAAGTCAGAAATACATATCCAAAATTATAAACAAAATATACATTATAAAAAGTCCTAACTCAAGTTCAAAATCCTTAACACTCACTGTAAGTAACTAGGAAAAGAAAATCCGAGCACATTTCTCCAGTTTTGATGTCACTACACTGGTTACCTGTGTCATTCAGAATTGACTTTAAAATACTGCTTATGGTTTATAAAGCCTTGAATAATCTCGCGCCATCTTATATATCGGAATGTCTGACACCTTTTATTCCAAATCATAACCTTAGATCAAATGAGTGTCTGCTTAGAATTCCAAGAGCAAATCTTAAAAGAATTGGTGAGGCGGCCTTCTGCTGTTATGCACCTAAAATCTGAAATAGCCTGCCAGTAGGAATTCGCCAGGCTAATACAGTGGAGCACTTTAAAAAACTGCTGAAAACACATTACTTTAACATTGCCTTCTCATAACTTCACTTTAATTTAATCCTGATACTCTGTATATTCAATTCATTATAATAACTATTCATGGTGGCTCTAAAATCTGTACTAACCTCTACTCTCTCTTCTGTTTCTTTTCCCAGTTTTTTGTGGTGGCGACCTGCGCCACCACCACCTAATCAAAGAACCATGACGTTCCTACATTGGTGGATTAAAAGCCAGAAGTCTGCATGACCATCATCATCAGGTCCTTCCAGTGGGAACCCTAAAAACAAAGAGGACTGTTCATTTATGTTAAGTAGAATGCCCAGAGGGGGCTGGGCGGTCTCATGGTCTGGAACCCCTGCAGATTTTAGTTTTTTCTCTCTAGCCGTCTGGAGTTTTTTTTGTTTTTTCTGTCCCCCCTGGCCATTGGACCTTACTGTTACTCTATGTTAATTAGTGTTGTCTTATTTTAATTCTTACTTTTCTTTTATTTTTCTTTTCTTCATCATGTAAAGCACTTTGAGCTACATTATTTGTATGAAAATGTGCTATATAAATAAATGTTGTTGTTGTTGTTGTAAGTAGTAGTAGTTGTATTTTAGGAGGAAGTCAAATAGCTTGGATGTCTGAAGATATACACAGCCATCTTAAATAGGTCATGATATGGCTCATGATTTCAATTTTTTCCAGTTATTTGGGTATGGTCTTTAAAGTTAATGAGGCCAAGGAATCTAGTGGTTATATTCTTTTTTTTTTTTTTTTTTGCTTCCTTCTGTTGTTAACATTGTTAAATATGATACATGTTCTCTTACAGCGCCATCTTGTTTACTTTGTGGACACTACTATGTTGGTTAGTAGGACCTGACACCCATTGCTGGGATGAACATCCTGGAAGTTGTGAATCATGACGTCAGTAGCGTGATGTTTCAAAAGCCAGTGCCATATATTCACGTTCATCAAATTCACAAAAAAAAAAAAACATAAGTGTTAATATAGAATTTACTGGTTACACCTATTTTTTTCTTCCCTCTAAATATATATTTCTTGGCTCAGTTTATGTGTACCCTTTTTGGCTTGCTGCTCTGTTCTTTGACTATGATTCTGGCTACACGTCCTGAACTTTGTCTATTTAGTCATAGCCTTTCCGGTTGCATTTCTTGTGTGAATATTGACATGTCAGTGCAATCTTCTGATTCCATTCTCTGTCAAAACTGCTATTGTGTTATGCAAGCTGTACAGGTAGGCATTATGACCTAACACACAAATTGACTTCTTAGTCAAATAATTGCAACCAGCAAAGCAGCAATAAACACCAATGCTATGATCTTGCAGACATTGCCACAAAATGGCGTTGACATTCTGGGGTTTTACACATTGTTTTCTAAGTTTATTTGGGCTTGTGGTTATTTTTAACCAAAATTTATGTATATATATGCCATTTTGTATTTTTCTTTCCATCACTAGTATTGCCATTTGGTGTATTTTCTAATTTTCTTCTGCCCTGTTGCTACCATGTAATGGCAGGAAGTTACAATGTGTAATGCCATTAAGCCCCTGCTATTTAAGATCATAGCACACTATCAGCAATATCCAGGTTTTTGGATTGTGGAAACAAAATTTACATGCATATAGTTAGCAAATAAAAAATTTTTCAGGTAATAAGGACTCTTGAATTTTTCTTGACTTTGATTTCCGGTTAGTGTATGGAGTGTATGTTCTGACAATCATTGGTTTTGTGGTTTCTTTGCTCCCTCTCATATTTCCTGATCCTTTTGTGGAGCAAATGGAGGGGACAACCCCAAATGCAAAAAACAAAAAAATAATAAATACATTTTATAAAAACAATATATGACCGAAATATTACAAAAATTAATCAAACTGGTTATTGAGGCATCAAAACCCAGATTCATCACAGGTATGCTTTTTAAAGTAAGGGTAAAAAAAGAGCCCAGAATGTGTGCTGTGTGATTGCTGATTTAAACACTTGCCTGTTTTAATGGTAGAAGGAGGGGACTCTGTGTAACAGACCTATTTTTATTTGTTTTACTTAACCATTCTATAGACAAGCACAATATAATTAAAAATGTCTGTTTTTGAATAGTGCTCTATGTGTGTAAGTAAAAGAAAATCTTTTAATCTGGTTTATCTTCTTCATTTTTTCTGGTTTCAGAGGTTCTGGAGAGAGTATCAACCTTGGGGTTTTTGAAAGGTAAAGTAAGATTTACAAAACCACAGGATAAGATGGACTTCAAGTCTACAAAAGGTATCCCAGTCTTGTTAAAATCCATCAACAGATCAACCAGATTATATATATTTTTTGTGAAAATTCAGAAAAAAAGTCTGTATGTAGGTATGTCATTTCTTTCTAATTTCAGCTCTGGTTTCTTTACTGAAAAAGGCAACAGATGACTGGCCTAGTTTCTGTCCTTCTACAAATATTTTACAATCCAGTCTTTAAAGAGTTTTGTTTTAAATGTTGTTTAAGTACAGTTGGGCAGATATCCCGATCATAATATTTACTTATGGAACTTAACTGCATCCTTAAAGTAAAAAGCATAACTGTTTTTACACCTTGTGTTATTGTTCGATGATAATAAATTACAGTTAGTAAATTGTTTGACATATTCACTTTTCTGTTGTTTGCAAAGTAGCTCTTTAATTCCACTGCCTAATTAATTATGCTACTAAATGTCTAATTGTATATATGTAAAGTATTACATAGATCAAAGACACCTCTCTGATTTATTTAATTCTTCCAAGGCACAATGGTATTCTGATACTTTTTAGTCAAATATATATGGTACATTAGGTGATCTGCTCAGCAGACAGAAACAGAGCACAGAGAAGAATTTAAGAGCTCCTGTTAAATAAAGGTAGTTTACTGGGGCATAAGGGGTCCAAGAATGTTTCCCAACTGGATGGGCCAGAAAGTGTCTGTACTTTAAAAGCATATAACATGCTGGTGACTGGAATATGCCTCCAGCAGTTCTAATGGCAGTAAGGTATTATGGTAAAAAAAAACCCAGATAGAACTGATAGAAAAGCAAAAACAGTGTTAAAAAGTATTTAGTGCCTTATGCACTGTGTTTGGACTGCAGGCATGTGAGTGATACACCTCACCTGATATTCTGGAACCTGACCCGCTGTACAGACTCATTGGGGAGACAAAGGTATGCTTTCTGTTTAACTGATTTTTTATATTTTTCTTTAGATCTTCATTGCTCATCCTTCTCTTGTGTGTGTATTTTTCAATAAAGGTTATTTTTGATACTTTTCAATAGTATTTATTGTTCTTTGTTTTGTATTTAGAGAGGAATACAGAAGTGCGGCATCACATGAGAAAGAAAACCTTTAAAAATTACGCTCCACTTCTTCTTAAATTGGGTCTTCACTGGTGGTCAAAAGAAGAATCTTTCTCTAAAGAACTCTCTGGTAGGCAGCCCATTCCTAGGGCAGCCAGGGCAAAGCTAGTAGATGAGAAGGCTGATTTCTACTAACTACTCACCCAACCAGAGAGAATGTAGGATGGAATGAACTGACAATTCTGACTTTTCTTCCGTTATTGCATTGTATTTTCCAAGTCGCTTACTAAAGTTGCTAAAGAACAATTTCTAAAAGATCTTTTTAGAGTTAACAAAAAGACTGTGACTTCAACAAATAATGAAAGTTTAGTGTGATGTATGTTAACCACAAAATAATTCAAGTTATTCATAACTAGCCGTCCCCCGCGGCTCTGTCTGTGTAGAATTGAAACAGGACAGTGAGGTGGGCTCCTGACGTTACGCTTCCCCCTCCCCTCGGCCCACAACCTCTGATTTGGATTAACGCAAATATATCGCTCCTGCAAGCAAACTATTATTCTTAGTGCAATGAGAGAAGTCACAAAATGAACCAGAATGTTCAAGCAAATTATAGCAAAAAACCCAGTCTAAAGCTGTTAAGTAGTTGACTCGTTTGCTAGCTAAGTAAGATGTAAGATACGCCCCTCGGCTGGCATGGAAGTGAGGAGGGCCCCGCCCCCCTCCCCTCGGCCTGCTGCGTTTCTCTCGGATTTGCGCAGATAAATCGGTATCGCAAGTTAACTATGATACTTAGTGCGATGAGAGAGGTTGCAAAATCAACCGGAATGTTCAAGCAGATTATAGAAAAAAACCCGATATAAATCCGTTAAGTAGTTCTCTCATGAAAAGCAGACAGGCATGCAGACAGACAAACAGACAGACAGACATTGGATTTTATATATAGTGTCACAGGTGGCTGGGGGGGCGACCCAGCCGGGATTCCCAGGAGGACCCGAGGAGGGCTTACGCCTCCCTCAGACCACATGGGGGCAACCGCCCTGGTGGCTATGGGGACCACGGGTACAGAGCTTTGAAGCTCAGCCCTGTAGGGGCCCGTGGTCACCGCCAGGGGGCACCCCGATGCCTACGAAGCCCTGGACCTCAGCACTTTCGCCACACCAGGAAGTGCTGGGGGGAAGAGGAGCAGGGACGCCCGGAGTGTTTCCGGGTGCGCAGCCAGCACTTCTGCAACACTGGGGAGTGCTGGCGGAAGATTGTCGGGAGGCACCTGGAGCACATCTGGGTGATTATAAAAGGGGCTGCCTCCCTCCGTTAATGGGCTGGAGTTGGGTGAGGAGAAGGACAGAGCTCTGGTGGAGAGGAGAAGAGGCGGAATGAGGCATTGTATGAGGGCCTGGACTTTTGGGGAGTTTGGGGGTTGTGTGTTGCACAATTGTAAATGGTAGACTATATAACAAACATGTGGTGGTGCTTTTGAACATGTCTGCCTGTTTGTGTCCTTGTCATGTTCCACAATAGAGAGATATGTATGTTGTATATTATTTGTATGTTGTATGTTGTTACTTATTTTTAAAAGGCACAATCTCTATCAATTACATAATGTTATATATCAGGACCAAACTGTTATATACTCATTACCAAATCTTGAAACTGTATACAGATAACCATAGGTGAGAAATGTAATAATAATAATAATAATAATAATACATTTTATTTATTCCTAGGCGCCTTTATAAACACTCAAGGACACTGAACAATAGATGAAACACACATTATAAACAAAACTAAAATACAAAATTTAAAATCAGACAGAGCAATTTTAGTCAAAGAGAAAAAGTAGTTTTAAGTTTGGATATGAAAAGTGAGAATGATTCAGTATTTCCAGGTTCAGATGGTAGTGAGTTCCAGAGCTGGGGAGCAGAGCAACTGTCATTACAGATAACCTCAGGTGAGAAATATAGTATGTTAGATATTATTTTGTCATTATTTCTTCAAATAATAATATCACAGCATACTTAAGTTAAGCAGTTACGTTTACCATGTGTTTCAGAAACTTTTAGAAGAAACTTTAGCATCAATAATTAGAATTAATGTGTGAGTTTTTCAGTTTAATACATCATATGTGAGGAATTTTGGCCCACTGCTTTAGTTTGTTGATGTTTAAGGATACTAATGACCCTCCAAGGTATTTGAAAGGGCGTTGAGGTCTAGAATTTGGCTTGGCCATTGCAGAACCTTGATTAATTTCTTTTTTATTTCTTCATTTGAGGATGTGTTGGTATGTCTAAGATCACAGTCCTTTTTCACGATCCTGTTTTGGCCAAGCATTAGTTGTCAGGCAGATTATTCATTGCACACTCAGCAATTGTGTGGTTTTCAGGTCCTGAGGCTTTAGATCAACCCTAGAACATCACCTGTCCACCATCATGGTTGATAATGTATCATTATGATTGTCATAAGTTAAGGGTTTTGGCACATACAGGATATAATTCTGTACTTATTTTTTACCTTTCTGTACATTTTGATTCATTTATTAAAACGTTTCCTTATGATATTTACAAATGTGATTTTGTTTGCATTTTGTTTGTTTTTCAGCACCTGTTGCTACTAAATGATGGCCAGAAGTGCATTGTGTGACTTCAGCATGATGTTGGTGTATAAGACAACAGTGCCATAGCCTCAGTTTCTAAGTTTAGGAACATTTTTTAAAAACTTAATATGAAATCATCTACCTTTAAAAATCAATTTAGGGAGGCAGATTTCAACTTCTGGTTTGGGTAGCATTATGGATTTTGTGCTTTGGTTAAAGAAAAAAACATCTTTTGTTTTGACCTTTGTTAGTTTTGAGGTTCTGGTACTTTATTCAGAATGCTGTTTCACTTTGGTAGTACAGTGATATGTTTTTTTTTAGTGTTGTACATGATGACCAAAGCATTCGAGGAAACTACTCCAGAAATCTAGTGATCTTTTCAGATGAAACTTTGTCATGCTGCTATGTTCATTTTGCTGACTATTTTTCCATGAAGATCATAGTGGAGTCCACCAAGTTTATAAAGGCCTATATATTCCTGAATGTAGATTTTAGATTTTTTGAGAATTCTCAAAGCATTAGTCTGATCTTTGGGCAAATTTGTTAAGATTCCTGCTTCAGGGAAGAATGCCAACTGTCTGGAATATCTTATATTTATAAATAGTCCTTCTCATTATATAGAGATGGAATTTAACTTTTTGGAAGTGGCCTTATAACCTTTTCCAGTTAGATGAGCAGCCCATTGTACACTCTCTTTTTGTTAATTTTATTATTCCTTACCATAGTGTTACTACAGTCTTCAGTGTTACAAACCAAACTGACAAAAGCTCTGCAATTATATAGTTTTGAGAGCACCTTTCAATTATCAGCTAATCAAGTGCATTTGATTAGCAGTACTTTAATCTAATTAGCTTCTTAAATGACATAGAAGCAGTTAGAGTGTGCTAAAGTTTCTATTCACACCATTTGTGTGTTAGTATATGTGTTAAATTAATAGAGAGATACAGTAAAATGTATTGTGGGTCTCCTGCTCTTCCAGGTCAGATTTACTTTATTTTAGGACTTGTAGAGAATTTGCCTAAACAGGCCCTGAGTAAACATGATTGTGTTTGTATGGACATCCCATTCGATTTCCTTCTTTTGCTCTCATTCACCCATTGATCCATCCATCATCAGTTCATTCAGTCACCCCTCCTTCTATCCATCTATTATCAAACTAACATTAGTAATCTTAAGTAGATTAAAAATCCCAGTTTGTATAAAAGTACTCCTCATGTGGAACTCTTAAAGTTATAATAAATTGCATGAGGGTTAATTAGTCATCCTTTTATATACTTCTTACTAGATATCAGTGTGTTAAAAATCTCATATGGTCTCAAATATCATAACATTGACACTTATTGTAACTGTCACTCACAGGCGACTTCATCATTCTGAAGCCAACTTACCAAATATTTGCAGAAAATTAACATTGCTGCATTGAGAAGTGATTGTGGTTTATATCGTATTTATTTAGAGGAATCTGTTTTCTCAAATCAGAATAGCATAAACATTCCTTTATTTTTAAAACTGGAGTACTGGCTGGTAAAATGACTTGCTCAGTGTCACAAAGTGAAATAGTGCTGAAGACCGAGTAGTTAACAGTCTTACACTTTGGCTAAAGGATATACTGGTATCTTAAACAAAGACATGGAGGCTTCAGACATACAAAAACAAACGAACAAGAGTTTATGTTCTTGCAGGCAATTAAAGACTTACTATATGTTGATTGTTCAATTCAGAATACTGTTAATAAATATTTACAGTTGATGTAATATTCATATGGAACAAAGTATAAATGTGTTTGCCTGCTTCATTATCAGGTAATTGCAAAAGCTTTTTGGAAGCCTCTCCAGCCTTTCTTGTTACTTGCTGTTATTATATTATTAGTGAAGAATGATGGCTAAAGATGCATTGGTGGCAAAAGGGGTAAAATTTGCAGTTTCCAAACATTTACTATATCCACTTAATCCAACATTTGGGTCATGGGAGCCTGTTCTAAACAGCAATAGACACAACCCAAGAGCAAAACCTTGACAACCCATGCTTGTCTATCACAGAGCATAGGAACAGACAGTGGGTATGTTGGGATTCAGACCTAATGTGCACTGCTTCATTATGCCTTAATAATCAAACAGAAGTGTTCACTTTTACGATTTTATGTAACCCATTGATACTATATGTTTGTCAAAGCTGGGTTGAAGAGATTTGAAATGCACAGCATAGTCTGGGATGGAAAGTCTTGTAATGATTTTAGATTTATGATTGAATAAAACCTTTAGAGTACACACCAAGAAATAAGCACACTTCCACCTAGTATTCAATATCTATACTTTAAAGATTACTAAGAAACAGTTACACTAGTTTTTCTTTTATTTTGCTGCCAGTGGTGTTCAACATGGACAGTGAAAGAGTCTGCTTGTTTATTTCCACACTTATCAGGTATTCTGCTGAACGGAATTGACAGGACAAGTGGAAAAAGTTAGCAAAATCATTAAAGAAAACACAAGACGTGTTTTCTGGCTAGACACCCCGTCTTTCTTTTTCAGATAGAGATTGTAGCTTTTAGTGCCATTAACCACCCCCAATCTGTCAGTTTAACTTGCCAAGTGCCGAACTCAGTCCCTGCCTCCACACAAAATCCTTCCTTTTTGCCAATCAAAGGCATTGGCATCCTCCTTGTAAGCTCTCCTCTGGCGTCTACTGACTCTCCTCCCAAAAAAAAGAAGAAGAAGAAAAAAAAAAACGCCTAATTTATCATTGCTTGAGAACTCTTTTGCCTGGCCCAGTGGAGTCTGCTGGCTGTCAACAGGCAGACCTTATCTATTCAAAACATTTACTTAACCCTTTGTCTTACAGAAGATAGAACAATAAGAACCGGGCCTGTAAAATAACAATAGCCTCACTCCTCCAAATCAAACGTTTAAGGCCGAAAAGGTAACTAATTTGCTTTGAATCTCATCAATTAATATTTATAAGCCTAAAGTTCACAATGGCACAATGTACCTTCAGGCTAGGTTGTTTCATTTACCCTTTATACTGCTTCTCCAGTCAGTATTGTCACTTTATCTTTTGAATTCTGTTAGAATAAGAGACAAAACTGGATTTGTTTACTGGCCATGCTTTTATTGAAATGGCTTTCAATAAAGTACAATTACTTGCGCTTAGTTTATTCTCTCAAACTTAGTGATACATGTAACCAATGGGACTATGCAGCCAGAAAGGAAGAGCTTCATCTTGAAGTCTAGAGGCGTGTGCTGAAAAGCAAATATCAAAAGTGAAACAGGGCAAACCATTACTCATTATCTCTTAAATGTCACTTTGTCAGAGATTACGGCAAATTTCACAAGTGTAATCTAAAAAAAGACAATGGTTTTAAATAAAGCTGAAGTATAAGTGAAGATGGTCAACATTTAGTTGGCTTCTAACAGTGTCAAACATCAGCTGTAACAAGAGAAGTGTTTTCAAGATTTATTTTTTCTAAAGTGAAAGGACTTTGCCAATTAAGATTGTTAGTAACATATCAACACTAACATTTAAACCTGCTGAATCCAATGTTTTTAAATTTTTATTGCTAAGTATAATTTACGGGCATATAAATACAATACTGTGATGGGCTGGCACCCTGCCCGGGGTTTGTTTCCTGCCTTGTGCCCTGTGTTGGCTGGGATTGGCTTCAGCAGACCCCCGTGACCCTGTAGTTAGGATATACCGGGTTGGATAATGGATGGATAAATACAATAGATTTGACAAAGGAATAAACATTTTTATAGTGACATGAATTATTATTCCTTGAAAATAAGTAATTTGTTCCATGCCATTAATGATCTATTTACACATGTATTGACTTATTGTTTATTCAACAGGAATAATTACATTAATGTCAAACCATTCACATATACTCATTTATCCTAGACAGGGAACCAGTTTTTAATCAGGAAGCAAAAGGTACAAAGTACGAAATGCAGATAGTTATTAGTCTGTGCAATTATTATTAATTTTTTTTATTTTCATATTTAGCATTCAGCTTTTTCTGGTGAGTTCTCCATCTTTATAGAGGTGTTTGTCTGGAAAATGGATTCAATATGTATTCAGTTTTTCAGCACCATGGCTGTTGGATGTGCAATTTGTTGGTGCAGTGATTAGTGCTGCTGTCTCACAGATCAAGTGTCCAGTGTCCAAATCCTGTTTGTTGTCAATGTGGAGTTTGCACATTGTGCTCATGTCTGTGTGCTTCTTTTGTCCTAGTACTGTGCTTTTCCTCCCACATCCCAGAAACATGCTGGTTATTTTAATTAATGATTTTATATTGACTGCCGGTACAATGGTGGCATTTGGCATGAAAATTCTGGGACCACACCAGAAGTTTCCTCAAAGTGTGCAGACTTTATATAACTTTATCTTCCCTAATTAATATGTTTGTGTACTGTTTGTGTCCCAACAAAATCAATCAAACAATAAGATGCAGGTGCCTGGTCTGTCCTGACTGGCATAAGATTATTGTGGTACCATCTAATGTCATCCTCATTTGACAAGATACAGCAATCTCAATTTGAATGTTAAGTAAACTGCAACCACCAACTGCCCAGAAAAATATATTAGCTATGAACTGACTAAATTGAAACAGCAACACTTTAAGTTTAGAAATTGAATGTCTTTGAGGTAAAAATGTAAAATCTACAATAACTTCAAAAAAACATGACTCAAACACAAGACTTTGGGATTCTCCAGTAGCAGCACCATTTACCATGCAGTCAGACGTTTTCTGGACAGCATTTGCCAGTAAAGAATTGAAAAATGATTTTCTACATTTCTTGTTCTTAATGCACCAGGACTGAAGCAGTTACATTTTAATGCTGAATTATAAATTGGTATCTCACCCACCGTGTGTTCCTTAAGTGGAATAAAGTGGAAGGAGCACACTTGAGACTTCTTTGGTGTCTTTTTAAAAATTAGAACCGCCAAGCAGTCGTCCTCTGTGATGAACAAAGATCAAAATACCCCATTGTGATCAACATAATACCTTGTGTTCATTGCCCTCCTGATATTGATCTGCTTTGTTTTTTTTCTAACATTACTGCAGCAACCAATAAGGGAGAAAATGGTACTGAATTTCTTGTACCCCTGAAATGGCTTCAGTGGCATAGCCATGACTGGAAAAAAACTTGAACTTAAAGTACAAATGTGCTATTTAAAAAAAAACAAAGAATAAGGGCCTCTGGTCTTCAAGCACAGTCAATAAACTAGAAAGATCAGTTTGCACATGCTGACATAACCAAAGCTAAACCTAGAATCCTACAGAGCCAATTGGTCCAGACCCTTCAGCCAGAAACAGGCTTGCAACACCCAGTATGAAGATAATTCCACATACTACAATAAGCAATATTTTTTAAAATACAAAATTACTTTGAGAACATGAAGAAAAATCAGAAAATTGGACTCTCATAGGTTTATATTTTTTATCAAAATTAGCATCACACAGGATTTTTGGTTTTCCATGCTATGATGCCATTTGGTTTTTAAGAATTTTTCTATTTTTGAAATCAGTTTTGAGTGCATAGGTTCTTTTTATTTCATGTTTTTTTAAACTGGGTCTGGTGCTGTGCTATTAAAATGAACAATTACTCAAAGCTTTCAAGGCCTATCACCACCCTATTTTGGTAAGTGTGTTACAAACTGGATAGATGGATGAACAAACCTAAAATATATGCACTATTCTAGTACTAAACAGCCTAAATGAGGCTGTATTGCAAACAAGGTTCATGAATGATTTAGAAGGCAGGTGCTGGAGATGCAGAGAAATGGCTGTGCTGTAAGAGGACTAACAGGCACTTACTGTACGTTATTCATATCTGCAAAATTCTGGCATGCACACCAAGATGGATTGTTAGCTCTTTGAACATCCTAGGAAACCCTAGTGGGTGTTTTCTCTCATACTGGTGGTATAATGGCATCCAGTGAGACAGAACTGATTAATACTGAGAAGGGAAGAAAGGCCCAGGGCAATCTAGAGTTCCTGACCTAACAAACAGTGGAGTGTATCTGCGGGCTGCTAGGAGACAAAACTCCTGGCTCAACAGTTGATGTTTTTAATGACCCTTGATCCTGGACATGAGTTGTGCTCCATACATGACTTTTTTTGGGAGGGTCTGAATCACATGGCCACATTTTTACAGTACTGTAGTGTGCTTACTAACCTCACAGTCTGATAAAACTGGAGGATCTAAGTTTCATTTTTAATTACATGCACCAAGATGAAAAAAACAACACAATTTGTACCACATGGCACTTTTTTCCTATTTTAAGTTTTTATGCATTTAATGCTTTATCCACACATCAATTTTCAACACTGACATTTAGTTGTATAAGTTGTGAGTCAGTACTTTTTTCTGTAACACTTTCGAAGTCTCATCATCATCTAGGACTGCTTTTCCTGATGAGGGTCTAAGTGGCAACATGCTAAGCAGGTCAGCCCAAGGTGGAAAGACACTTTCAAAGTATTTAACTAGTGTTCAAAGTAGCAGGAAACAAGGTCTTATTAGCTAACCAAATGACATTGATGAACAAAATATTTTAATCTTTTTTTTTTTTTTCAAAACATCATATATTCTAGTACTATATGTTCACATGCCATTCCTTTTCTAGTTTGGGTTCCGGAGAAGCACAACAAATATAATAAGGAAAGTGCCTTTTAGACATTATCTTCACTCACAATAATGCTGCTAGAGTCTATAAATATATAGTATAAATGTTTATTTGTTCAGACACACAAATAAAGGATAGATTAAGGAGAATACAAAGAATCAAACTAAACAGAACACAAAAAACCCTACTGCTTTTATATGCCAACATATACAGGATATTAAGTAATCTTTGTCCAATGGAGTTGATTTGTTACTTTCTCACATCTTGAGATCACAATCAAGGACTCCCTTGTAAATTTCTATACCTCTCGCTCTATACCTATACTTTTCCTTCCTCTCAACTAGTCAGTCTTTAACAATTCTCACACCCTATAGCTCCAAAATCAATGGTCCGCTGATGGTATTCCATACTCGTGTCAGTTCCAGGACCTCTCCTGGAATCACTTCTATGGCCTGGGATATATCTATAAAATGTGAAGTCCATAAAACTCCCCTTGGCAATGCCTGAGCCTTTCCTCACCCTGACCCAACTTTGCCCAGTGTTTAAGTGCTAAGACCATAAACGCACTCCCAGGCCACATTGTCTATTTAAAAGTGCAACATTAACCTTGTATGTTGACACCTACTGGTCTTAAGGACTTGCTTGGGCCTCAAGCCAGCTACCCAGGACCTCTTTCTCTTAGTCAGGACAGGCTTCCTTACCAGAAACTGGACTGCCTGTATCCTGGCGTCCTGGAAAACTATTGATCTCCTCCTCACAGTACATTATTATCTGTGGTGCTGCCACATGAATTGCATCTAGGCACCAATTACAATAACAGTACTTGTGTATTTTCAATGTTTTCTTCAGGCCTTTATGGGCAATGCCCCTGTTCTTTGCCTCACTTCCTTTCTTTGTGATTGGGCAAAACTTGATTATATAAATATTATATACAGGATGTACACGTTGTATTTGTACAAATAGAATAACCAGTTTTGTGTGTCTACAAATAATTGTTCATGGTGCTTTTCCTACAATGTTCATATCATTACTTACAGCCCAACCTGGCAGTACTGTGAAAAAGGAAGGAACAAATGCTGGGTAAGATACTAATCTATAATCAGCAGATAAATATAGAAAAAATATTATTTTATTTAGTCCAATTGCAACGTGTGCTAGAGGTTGTGAAACAGACAGTCACATAGCCAGTGCTTAGTTATTGCCTTTGTACTGTACATATCATTTAATTCCTTTGCTCAAAACTAAGATTTTCAAAGTATGTGTATTTAAGAGGGCAAAATAAATGTCTTCCACTCTGTGTAAAAATGATAGTTTAAAAAAATACCAAAATGTCTTTTTTCTTTTCAAAAATAGCCTTATCATTTTATTGCAACAATGGCATCCAAAATTAATTCATTGCAGTTACTGTATGGACCATCGTTCATTTTTGAATCAACAAAAGTTCTTAGAGTCAGCCTCATGATTAAAACTTGAACATTGAGAGCATTATTACAAAATGGTGTCAAATATTGTCCAACAGAATTGGTTTGTAGGAAAGAATCTATTACAGATGCTGTTGGCTTCCTTGGTATTATAATTGTCAATGGTCTCCAGCAAACTGCAATAAGTATAAGACGTCCAATAATGATAAGTATTTTTTATAAACAGCACAGTATTATAGGAAGGTGATCAATTAAGTTTGCAAAAAGTTTTTTCAAAGATATAAATTATCTACTGGCTTGTAACAAAAAATAATCTAAGTACCTATGATCACAGATATTCGAAATGTTAACACATTTGACAACATTCTAGGAAATAGAAACATGGAAAACATTTGTTTCATACCTAATCACTTCACAGCAATGGGACACTTACAAAAGAAATAGATTTTATGCAGCTTTCCATTCATTTGTGTTTTACCTTAGTTTCATGGGATAGGTAAAAAGAAAGTTTAAAATTCAGCAGAGTGCATACACTTCTATATATAAATTTTGTCAAAATGAAATAGATGCATATGGTGTTTCTGGTTAACTCTACTTTTTAAAACAAATGGCCTGACATTCCATGGCTGTGACTCAGTAAAGGAAGAAATCATTTGTCCAAAATTAGACACAACCACTTAAAAACAGCTACTATGCTGTACCATTGACCTTTTATAAATGATAAAGGAAACCTAATCTTCCACCATACAAATAAATAAAAGCCAATGCTCACAGTGATTTGAAACAAGGGGAATAGGTTCCTAACGAGTTAAAATTGCTAAAATAATTTTTAATCATCAAGAAAATTGAGTCAAAGTCATTGGCTTTTTCACATGTAAATTCTCAAGATTGTTTTCATATTTCCAGTTAATTTGGACTTCCTATCAAAAACAGGCTTTAATAGAGGTCATCCAAAGTGCGTTCAATGAGCATTTAAATCAGCTTGTGATCGTTTGATTGAAATGAAACAGTAAAACTATAAAAACTGCAAAAATATTGGTGCAGTGTGTTATTCTGGCTCAGTTTTCTAGATCTAGAAAGAAAGAACAGTGCAGTAAGAATTCATAATTATATATAAATACTGTACAGGTATACATTGGCTTCAAATCATTAAAATAACCTCAATTGATAGTAACTTAATTATCCCAAGATTGCTAGTTTGGGAAATAAACAGAAACATTTATATTATATTAGATAATCCTAAGTATATTTGACCCGTCCATATATTTACTAAACCTGTTTAATTCAATTTGAGGTTAATGAGGATTAATCCTGGGACCTTGTCTTTGGTCTAGAGTCAAAGCCTTAATGAGATTTCAGTCCATTCCAAAGCAATTTTTACATACACTAATATTTATTTATAGCATTACAAATGAGAGATGTCACATAACTTAACAAGCTGTGGGTGGTACACCAGAGTACTTGAACAAAAACTACAAAAATGTGCCGACTATATGCAAAATCTGGGTTCACATTATGAAGTAGCAGTGTTAACTGTTGTGCCACTTTAAATTACAGTTCTTTTATCCTGTGATGTTTTCAGAATGAATTTTATTATCGCAAGTGTGCAAAATATATTAAAGTGTCAAAGAGCTAATATCATGGTAGACATTATACTGAAATTTAAAATATGTATTTACTAACAAGTATACTGATCAACGATATAAAATGTTTACAATGCATTTTTTGCAAAACGTTTTACTTAGTAATGTTAGTTTTTTTGTGATATGAAAAGATGTAAGCACTAGTGACTAAAATTATAGAAAAGTTTTATTATTTCATTATTCCAGTATGTCAAACTAATGCAATTTACTTCTGAAAAACTTTTAAGAATAAGATGATCTCTAAATATAATCTCAGATTAATCAGACTCTAATTTTAGGATTCTGGCAGATAGTTCCAGTAAGATTTAAATGATCATAATAGCAACTATTGAGTTTGTAGAAGGAATTACTGTGTCTATAATGTAAGAGTTTCCAGAGGCATTGCCATGAGAAATGTTTGCATGCTTTGGCAGTTGCATCAGAATACCTGGTCAGAATCACTTAACACCCCCATCTGTTATCCCTGTCACTCTCTCTCTCTCCTCTCACACACACACTCACACACACCACTCTCTGACACACAAACATGTCCTTGCATAAATCATATTATGATCAGTCCCTATTGTGCAATATAGTAACAGTTAAATTAAAGATGTTGTCAAATAACATTCTGCCCGTAAATGGCCCTTTCATCATCCTGGCAAAAGAAGATCAATGGACTACCAAACAAGTTTACTCTGTAAGGCAAGTAATTGCATTAAATAACATTTTACAAATAATAGATAGAAATGTATTTCCCAACAAGCCATTTCACACTTAGCAAAGAATTTAATGTCAAACTTTTAATCCTATTTAAATCTACTGATTTTTTTTCTTTTGCTATCAATATTGTCCTAGAGCAACAAGGGCTGCTTTATCACTTCAAAAGCACTAGAACTCATATTTCTGTTACTGGAGATTATGTATCTACCTTGTCAAAATTTAAGGCATTCAAATAAGTAGACTCTAAATTGTCCATGAGTGTGTGTACTTTAATGCATCCAGGCATGGACTCATGTCTTAGCCTTTGCTGCTTCCTTGCCTGCTGCAGTGGTGCAACCCCTCTGGAAAAAGAGTTTAGGAAAAACTATAAAATACAGCATTTGGTTCAGTGAATTCCCTCACTTATAACGATAGGGAGTACTATTAGATTTGCTTTAATTTTTCTCAAGTGCCTCTTAGAAAGGCTTTTGTCCCAGTGACACTTCATTATATTAGGTTTGTTTCATAACATAGGCATGAATGTTATATATTAGGAACAGTTATATTGAGTTCATTGATATAAAATAAACCTGTATTTATAAGACCAGCACAGTGCAAATTATTACAAAAATAAAACATTTAAATCTGAGAAATGTCTAATCCATTTCAGGGGAGCGGGACCAAAGCCAACCCTGGACAAGCAGCCCTGTACATGGCCATTTTCACACATACGCACACAGGAACTCACATAAGGATAGTTTTTCGGTCACCAATAATCTAACCTTTACATCTGTGAAGATATGAGAGGAGAACTGAAGTACCCATAAGAACCTCACATAGGCAGCAAAAAAAAAAACCTGTAGACATCACCTAGACAATAAATGTGGGATTCCAACCTAGGATGCAAATAGCCTCATATTTTCATGCTGTGCATTGAAAAGTATAAATAGAGTATACATAGAAATAAAAAATATTTAATTTATCCAAAGACATAACAATATGTGATAAATAAGCACAGGTTTTATTTCAATAAGTTCTGAGCTTGGGAGGTTTCTAAAACTCACATCCCAGTGAAGCAGGTGTGTGACAAAATTGCTTATGATTAAGGTTTTGTCCCAGGTATATTTTGGATAGTTGAAAGTCAAGAAAGATATATGTGGTATGCAATTTTTACTTGAATTAGACATGTCCTCTAGGTGTTATGAACAGGACTTCCAGACATGGTGAAAGGGGTTATGAGGCCTCTAAAATGAACTGCAAAACTTCCCTGGCCTGTCTTAATATTGCCTCACCACTAGGCACCCAGCCCCTAACTACTACCTGCAAACTATGGCAACCACCTTTGAAAGTTCAAAATGCAATAAAAGTTTCACAATATATCAAAATGTCTTGCAAGTGGGAGAAAAACGATAAAACTCTGGCTTGTAAAGAAAGTCCAAAAAGGAATCTTTATAAATTTAAATTTTATTAACAAAAAACAAAAATAGATAAGAAAAAAAGGTGCAGAAAGGGCAAAGGAATGTGACTAAAAAGGCAATTACAGTAAAACAAGTGCAATCACAATCCATAGAGCAGAATCCAATAACCACAAGTAAAGAATAACCCAGTTGCCAGAAAAAGCAAACAAAAAGCAATACTTGCAAAAAAACTTCTACAATGATCCACTGATAGGTCCTACTCTCTGACTTGAATACAAAGGCAAATGGAGGACCCTGCAGCAGAGATGTCAGAGTGGCCCCACCTTCAGAAGTCCTCCCACAAATTACACAGAATTCGAAGATAATTTAAAGAGAAAGTGCATATATATTACACAATAAACAGACATAACAAGATGTTCATAAAAATATGAAAAGTAGTAATTATTAAATAACAAAACAACAGTAAAACAGAAAATAAATACAAGTCATGTAAAAAACTCAGGCTGAAACATAACGCAGCAATTTGAAGCAGACTTGCATCTTGAGATCTAAGTGTACATTATGGAGTTTAGGTATTAGTAAGCATTTGAGAAGTAATGCTGAGGGGATAAACCTTTTATGATTTTGTATGATAATACAAACATTTTAAAAGCAGATATAAATTTGATTGGAAGTCAATATTGTGATAAAAGAACTGAAGATATATGGTGTAACTTAGTAACTCTAGTTATGATTCTTTCTGTTGTGTTTTGAAAAATGTATACATTTGAAAAACAATAATAAATCATTATAGTAATAAATTACGTTTCAAATAAAAAACATGAAGTAGCTTATATTATAAGAATTAAGAAACTGACCTAATTTCCAATATTTCTTATCTAGAGAAAGCAGGCCATAGATTGTCTGGCAGTGTGGTGACTAAAGGTTAAATCAGTGTCAAAGAAACACTTAAATCTTGTGGGCATTCAGCCAAACTAAAGTTCAAGCCTTTCAAACTAAGAGATGTCAGTTTTGCCTGTCTAGCTGCCGACATTTCATCTATGAATAGAACGTCTGTTTCTTTGAATTTAAGTATTGTTCACTCTTTTTTTCACTCATTTAACTGCTTATTAATGATTAAATTCAAGAAGCATTGTTTGATCTAATTTAGAAAAATAAGTGATGTCATCAGCATTAAAATTGAAGTTATTATTTGGTTTCCAAATTACATCATCTTCTGACAATTGCCAGTGCAGAAAAACAGGTAGAATTTAAAGAAACGAGCAAGTAAATAATTTCAGCTTGAAAACTTGTCAATGTTTTAAACTGTGCTCTTTTGTTTTGCCAAACACAATTTTCTCCATTCTCTGTTATATTTATAGGAGCAGATAATAAAAGTGGTCCTAAATTGACAAAGGAGGTGCACAGTATGAATGTACCTAACAACCTAACAAGTAAAGCTTACTCATAACACAGCAGAGTGCAATGCATAATGGCTGCCATATTTAAATATGCTTAAATCCAACATTCTTAAATATAAGTACCTAAGGATCGTGCCTATCTTTAAACTATGTGCACTCTTCTATGCTAACCCAACATTTTGTTTAAAGAAATTTTATTTGTGTTATTGTCAATTGCCCTGTGGTGGGTGCAGCAATGTGCTGTATCAGTGCATGCTCCTAACCTTAAGCTTTACCTGTCAATCACAATTCAACTAATTTGAAACATTAACAGACGTTCAATTTGTATGGCACTCTCCTTTAGTGAATCTCATCCCAAGCCTCTTTTCAGATGCATTATAAAACAACTGCCTAATGCCTTATCCTCTATTCCATATTTTCTTTCCTAATTTAATGGTGCATTATGGTTCTTTGGAATGTTTAGGCATTTTTTTACATCACAATTTTTCTGTACACTGCTATTGATAGTTCTAATAGTTATCATTTTATATGTTAACCAGTTTGTGCAAGTCTTCTTTTAGGACTCATACATTGATGTGGTGGAGAGGCTGGAGTGCCTCCATGATTCTTAGAGGTATGGTGTTCCAAACATTCTGCTCATCATAGTATTAATATGGGAAGATTGATCTGTTTGTGCTAGGCGAAGAGAAATCAAAAATTAGGCTCCCTTGAAGTTTTTTCAAAAATCTTAACAAAAATCACCTGAGAATGGGATACTGGGACCCCCCTGGGCAAAATGACTCAAATAATGAAACTGAGACACTAAACCAGAATCTAAGTTAGTAAAATGAAGCAAAAGAGTTCATGACCATGGATTCTTTGAGCATAAGCACATGCACAAAATCTTCAAATATCCTTAATCTTGGATATTCAGGAAATGCACCGTGCTGACCTTTATACCATCATCACAGTGATGTCCTTTGCCGTGCATGTCCATTCAATTTTCCATGGTGAAATGGTGGCGCTTGAATTTAACTGTGTAGTGGATTTGAAGCATGTAAATGCAGGCTTGGTATTTTTCAGTTTAACTCATGTTAAATTAAATGTATGAAGGTAGAAACACTTTTAAAGTGTAGAAATAGTCATATTCTACCACGAAATCACTGTTTACATCAAGTTTGTACTGAAACACAGGCTACATGTCTAAACATATTGTATTGTGCTGTGTAGTGGATCTTAAGCCTGTTAACACAGGTTTGGTTCAGTTGAGTATAACTGCAAAAACTGTTAGTACAAGAAAAATTTGGTTACTCCTAGGAGATCACCAGTTAGACCAAATCTTTACTGACACACCAGCTACATGACTAAACATACTGTATTGCACTGAAAAAACACTCTTTGTCATTTCTGCATCCTTGTGTATGGTAAACTTTTCTAAGAAAATTAATAAGAGGGTGAGTGTTCAGAGCTAAATCTTGTTCAATTAGCAAGAGATAATTCTAAACAACAATATTTATTTCTGTATTACATTTATGTAAATTAAGTGAATGAGTGCCACAGTAGATTTAGTTAAGCATTCAACATGATTTTGAAACAGAAGGGTTATAACTGCTTAACTTCTCCTTTTATGCTCCATTTCTGCAGTATTGTAACATGTTACCTCATAACTTATACTAATGTTTTACCTTTCATAAACACGGAATTGGAATGTAGCATGCATCTGTTTGAGAAACCATAACAAATCTTTCTGGATATTCCACATATGTTGTTAATAGTTTGAAATAGGAGTGGACCCAAATGGAACAAAACTCGGCACCAAGAATATATGCCAAGGTTGCTAAAAAGTGTAGAAAAATGTCCATTCATTACAAATAAAGCACATAAAGAAGTATTAAACATAATCAGAACACATTGTTCAAATAAACAGATGATAAACAAAACTGTGCTGTCACTCCTGGCCTTCCTACTTGTCCATCGCTCACCTCTCAAAAATACTCCCTTCTCTCCCCCCCTATTCATCTCTCTTTCTTTCAATCATTACCTTTCTTCCTCCTGGCTATGAGAACTTCCTACAGCTCATATTCGAAGGGCATGTCATTGTCTCCCGCGTCTGTGGTCATGGATGATCTATAAAGTCTTTGAGCCACCAATCTGTGGTGTATTTTAGTGGCTGATAAGATCACTGGTCCCTTGAGCTTTATGTATGTATAGATAGATAGATAGATAGATAGATAGATAGATAGATAGATAGATAGATAGATAGATAGATAGATAGATAGATAGATAGATAGATAGATAGATAGATAGATAGATAGATAGATAGATAGAACTTTATTTGTCCACAGGGGGAAATAGATATTTTTACAGAAACTCTTTAAATAAATATATATATATATAAATAGATAAATAAATAGGTGGTGCAGTGGGTAGCGCAACCGCCTTGCAGTTAGGAGACCCGGGTTTGCTTCCTGGGTTCTCCCTGTGTGGAGTTTGCATATTCTCCCTGTGTCTACATGGGTTTCCTCTGGGTGGTCCGGTTTCCTTCCACAGTCCAAAGACATGCAGGTTAGGTGCATTGGTGATTCTAAATTGTCCATTGTATGTGTGTGTGCGTGTGTATGTGTGTGTGTGTGTGTGTGTGTGTGTGTGCATGCCCTGCGGTGGGCTGGCACCCTGCCTGGGGTTTGTTTCCTGCCTTGTGCCCTGTGTTGGCTGGGATTGGCTCCAGCAGACCCCTGTGACCCTGTAATTAGGATATAGCGGGTTGGTAAATGGATGGATAGATGGATGGATGGATGGATGGATGGATGGATTAATATACACACACTCTTTGGTCTGGACAGTGGGGGCTGGGTGGTGTTTTGCCCTTGGAACCCCTGCAGATTTTATGTTTTTCTACAGCCTAACAGGACCTATTTTTCTGTCCTTTTGGTCACCTGACCTTACCTTTTTCTTTTGTTACTTATTTTTTAATATTATTACCTAACCTTAATTGTTTTTCATGTAAATTTCTTTTTGAGTTCTTGTGAAGCACTTTGAGCTACTTTGTATGAAAATGTGCTATATAAATAAATGTTGTTGTAGTTGTTGAAGACACAATGAAATGATGCTAGAAAATTAAAAAAAAGAAAAGTTTTGACTTGGTTGTCACAGTCACATTGAGGCATTATGCAGACATATTACTGTTGGTATAAAGGAGTTCCAGTAGTGTTTCTTGACACACTTCTGCTGAATAATTTGTTGGCTGAAAGCCCTCAGTGTTAGTGTGTCAGAGAGAGGATGTGCAACATTATTCATAATGGCACTCAGTTTTGTTTTAATTCTATCCAGTGCTACTACCTGCAGGGAGTCCAGAGTGCATTCTATAACTAAGCTTGCCATTTTTATTAGCTTATTGATTTGGTGGGCCTCTCTTCCAGTGAAGTTACCAGCACAGCACAACACACTGTAGAAATCGCACTGGCCATCACAGTGTTATTGAAGATATGAAGGATATCACTTTCCACATTAAAGGAGCACAGTCTCCTAAGTAAAAAAGCCTGCTCTGCCCTTTCTTATATAGTTCCTCTGTGTAATCCTAGATCAGTCCAACCTGTCATTAATGTGAATCCCAGGTACTTGTAGCAGTGAATCACCTCTACATCCACTTCTTGAATAGTGATCGGATATCAAGGCTCTTTAAAGCATGAGGTCTCTTAGGGAGTTTTTTGGCTCATCTACTTCATCCAATGACCCTGGGACCACGTGCTGCCTTCTTTCTGTCCACCAGAAAGTTCTGGGTCTGTTAGTTTGCCCTCTATCTTCACTTAAATGGACAGACATCTAGCTGGGCTCCCTATAACATCTTGATCACACTTCTCACCCTGTTCTTCACTGGCACTCTTGCCTGTTACTCCTCTGTAGCCACCAAGTACACACAAATAAAAGATTTATCACACCGAGTAATGCCTTTCTTCCCACACCTGCCTGGTGATTCACATCCTCACATACCCACATCCTCATCCTGTTGGTGTTACAATTGCTCCTAACCCATAGCTGTGTTTGGTGTACTCCCAGATTGGCTTAAAGTGGAGAAGAACAAACAAACTGCATTTGCCTTTACCTCACTACTAGCACATAGACTTATCTTGCTCATGCTCTGGAAGAATCCCAGCCCACCCATTATAAGTCAGTGGGTAACTGATGTTCTATACTATTTGAAACTAGAAAAAATGTAATTTTCATTTAGAGGATCTGTTCAAAACATTCTTAAAATATGGCAAATTCTAATTAAAAAAAATAGAATAAGCATTCAGATCAGGGTAAAGGATATTCTCTCGTTTGTTGTTTTTAAAGATTTGCTCTTGTTGGCTCTCTTCTCATTCTCTCAGTTGGGGGTTGAATTCTGGTTTGTTAATTTTGACTTGATTATATGTAATGTTGTTTTCTTTATTGTGTAAATTACACTTCATCGTATGGAATGTCATTTTCTTCAAATTGTGTCAATAAAGATGCAACATAAAATACAGTAATTTACTTTAGGTTGATATTTTATAACAGTAGTTAAATAATTTTTCTTAATTACTATAAGCAATGGAATATATTGCTTTGTTCTCAAAGTATAAAATAAAATTTTAAATAATGTGCAAACAGTTTGCTTTTTCTAATATTGATATTGTAATAAATACTCTCTTTAGTTAAAAAACACACACACGCTCTATTAACTTCTTTCAGTAATTGACTCGGAAGACATGGCATGGACTGACAGCAATGAGACAACACAGAAAGAGGTCATTGACTCTGTTGAATGACATATTTTTGTTTGGTTTTTTGTACTCTTCTATTGTTTTCCTTTACTATATGTCATTGTAAAATGCTGCATTATCCATATGTTATTGTTGATTATTTTTGCGTCTATATTCATTATGGATACCTAAAGCAGCTGTAAACACAATCTTGTTCAGTATTGCTAATCACTCACTTCACACATTTACTACTATAAAAGGCAGCACTTCTCATGAAACAGCATGCACAGGACCTAAACCATAGCTGCAAGAACCTCAGCTGACACTTCCCAAACCATCTCACCAAATGCTAATGCTTGCTTTCAACTTTAAGAAATCCAATTTTAATTTAAGGTGATACTTTTAAATTAGTAGCAGTCCTAAATTCAAAAAACAGCAGCTTAAGCAGCCAGTGAAATTGCAAGACTTTTCTTTTTTTGTAATTTGTACATACATGTACAATATAGAAAAGATAAATGCAAAATTATTTTCTGAGTTAAATAAAAAATCAAGTTTTCACTCCAACATGACACCTGATATTCTATTGTTATTCTATTATTTATCTTAAATCAGGATCAGTTTAGATTGTTCCTTAAACAAGCATTACAGTAAATAAGTGTCACTTTTTCAAAACTAGAGGTTTCAAACTCGGGTCCTGGAGTCATCCTGTGGCTGCGAATTTCACTAAGATGAATCTTCTGTTAAGAGGCTGGGTTCCATTTTTTAATGAAAGTTCTAGTTTAATTCACTTCATGTTTACATGTTTCTGAAATTCCCAGGTGGACATTGAAAATCTGAGACCATTTTCTGCTATTTTCAATTTGACTGTGAAAGGAACAAGAGCCTATCTTGGCAGAATAATACAAGAGAAAGACACCAAATCTGAAACGGGCACCAGCCTATCACATCCAAAGTCACTCATACTCAGCCATTTAAAGGCACCATTTAGCCCAACTTGACGATTCTTGGGTATCAAATCAAATCAAAATTTATTTATAAAGCACAATTTTAAAACACCATAAGTGTAAATCAATGTGCTGTACAATAAAATGAAAAAAAAATCAATAATAAGTCAGTAAACAAACAAAGTACAAATATTACATAAATTCTAAAACAAATAAGTTAAAAGAACCGATTAGAAGATAAACCTGAAGAACCTGAGGGTCAAGATTAAATTCTAGTTTCCTTGAGCCTAATAAATTGTTCCTTTAAAAAAATAATTTATGCATTGCTAGATCAATATTAAACAAGATAACAAAATAGTAAATGAAAGCAAATATGTAAATCTTTGTAACTAACATGTTTAATCCTATTGAAAACCAGTGCTTATTCTGGCACCATCAAGAGCAAGACATGAACCAAATTAGGACATGTCACAAGTCAGCTGCATTTCTGGCCAATTTGAAGTTTCCACTTTCATCAACTGTGCATTTTTGTTGTGAGGAAGAAGACCAGAGTACCTGGAGTAAAACCTACACAACCAAACTCTGCACACAATGATGGAGCTGAGACTCATAACTTAGTTACCTGATAAGTGGATTGCCATAGCTAATCATTGCAAAAAAAGATAAATCAGCCCTTTTGAGTACAGTAACTGTAGTCTTCTCAAACAAAGAGTTCAGATCAATATGTAAATTCAAAACCATTGTTTATGGGGAAAAGCTGAAGCCTTTGTCATCTGCCAGGACTGAAGATCAGCACTTCTGCTGTAGACTCTTCTGTTCTCTCAGATGGGTTTTTGGCCAGTAATGACCAGGCTCTGATGCTGGGAATCTTTCAATAACAATCAGAGGAAACACAAAAAAAGAATAAAAAGTGGCAACAATTAATTAAAACCATTAAGACTATGCTGCGGAGCTAGGTGGACCCTTGTTGTCACACTTGCCACAGTAAAACCCCAGGAACCTTTTTGCATATTTTCTGAGAATACCCTCCAGTACTTAACTTTTTGTATGATCTCCCTACTTTTCTAGCTTCTATATTCTCTGTTCATATTTCATTTATGCATCATACATTTCTGCTTCTGGACTGCTCTTTTTTTCCTTTTTAATTATATTTAGCAGTAGCTATTCTTGCTTGCCACTATAGCAGTTAAATTACTTTTTATTCTATTGCTGAAAATCTACAGATGCTCTGTCCTTTAGCCTTTTCAAATGTGCTTTTTTATCTAACTCTTTATGAATTCTCAGTGGCAAAGATCAACCAGTTATTCAATTTCAATATTGGAAAATGATAAGAGATGGTACACTTGATTAGGATTGGCTGGTGATCAATAGCATTCTTTTAACACTTAATCTCAATGGGCATATGGGGCTGACTGTGGGTGATGCACCCCTCTCCTCAGCTCCATGCAGGTACAGTATTGACAAGGGCTGTGGAATCATGGGTCATGGGGTAGGGATTTTTTCCTGCAGTTAGTTGTTATTACTTAATCAGCAGTTACTGAAACTGCTCTATTATAATTTTCCTGCTTTCTGATTTCAAGTTCAGACTATTTGTGTTATTTGATCTATTTTCTGGTGTTGTTTCTTTGTTTTCTCATTGCTTATTATCAATAAAAATGTTATCACAAAAATTAATGTTGATATGTAAATCTCGATGAGGAGTTTCAGATTTGGAAATATATATTAAGCTTGTACAATGTTGGAAACTAATGAGTGGGTCCCTCAAAGCTGAAAATGTTGCGTGCAGTAAGTAGCTCTTCCCTTCTGCTTTGTTTTTAATTTGATTTATTTTTAACAAAGCTAATTTTGAGACTATTGTAATTACTTTTAATTGTACATTTTAATGCATTGTATATTTTAAGTTAGTTACTGATATTTAATAATTGATGTAAGTGCAATATTTATATTTGTTTATGTGCTAACTCATAATCCCCATTTACTTAAAAAAAACACTTCTTAAAAAATAAAAAAATTACTGGAACTGCTAAAACCTTTATAGTGAACTAATTTCCCAACATAGCACACAAAAGCATATGAAGAGCTGGGGTCGCAAGTGATGCCCCACTTAATATTAAAAATGTAGTAGGGATGACAAAAGCTCAAAGGTTTTCAGCCAGGATTAAGGGATTGCTGCATGAGATCCTACTGCCATGGTAGCTGGTCTGAGAATGTATGCCAGCTTCCTGCTGGCAGGTGGTTTATATATAATCAAGATTGAAAGTCATCTTCCAGGATCTTCTCCTCCATTCTAGGGTTTAAAACAGAAAAAAAAAAGTTTAGCAACTGTGTCATATCCTTATTCTTCCTCATTGTTTCCCTTCATGTGATCCCATGGTTGCATGTTTGACAGCATATTTAGTGTATATAGTGTTGATTTCTTCCATGCATTTAACTGGTAGAGGGAAATGACACAATAGAAATGTGAATTAACATCTGCATGGGCTTTCCTTGGGAAAATCTGGTTTTCTTCTCGATCCTTAAACTTTATGTGTGCTAGATTATTTGATTACTCTAAATTGACCCTAGATGTAGGGAATGTGATGACTGGCATCCCATCTAGGGCTGGTTCCTACCTTCTACTTGATACTGACAGAGTAATCTCCACACTCCGGTGAGCCTGAATTAGATAACATGGGTTGGAGAATATTATGTTTTGTTATTATTACAGTATCTGTGTCAAGATGATCCTTATTGTATTGGGAATGTTTTCAAACCCCTATGGAATATACAGTATGCTAGTACTCTGTAGTTTCTGTGATTTAAAATTAAACATAACTTTATCAACCATCCTTATATTGGACTCAATCTTAAACAAGTTAGAAAGTAAAGAATAATTAACAAAACTATGTTTTTATCAAAGCAGCAAACTATGTACTTTACTTACTGATTTTACTATAAACATTTATAAAAGTTACCTTTCATTCCTCAGGCAAGTGACCCAGTACTACATAACATGTTCAATAAAAACAGCAACTACTATATTTTGGAATGAATATAAAAGAAAGCACACCTAGCTTGGATGATATGTTTGTATCTAGCAGTATTCATTAAATTTTTTCATAACTTTTGTATGTACTGCTTGTTTATTTTATTACATTTATTTTGTTTGCTTTCTACTCTATTTTGTCATACTTAACTAATATTATTCAGACAGAAGAAATCATCCTGATGCCCTGCATTGTAAGTTTGTCTTCTGCTATTCTAATATCTTCTGTAGACAGATTAAATGTATAAGTTATTCGTGCCCATTTATTTTGCACAATTCTAAATAACCGTTAAGCCAAGCTTATTACTTCAACTTGTTTCATATGAATATTACAAAGAGTAAGCAACCCTAACATGGATGGATACATTAAGATGAAAAATATTATTTAAAAATAAACTAGGTTAAAATGACATGCATAAGCTAGAGTACATTGATAATAGCAATTCATTTTTAAGAAAAAATAAATGTGTAAAGGGTAGTCATTTTAAATTAACACAACATTTCAGGTTTTAATCATTCAAGATCATAATTTTTAAAATATAAAGTGCCATATTCTGTACTTTTTTGTATTGTACAATTCTTCAGTATTCCCTGAACATTGAAGATATATTTATAATACATAAAAACCTATGTGCAATGCTCACATTCATTGTAGTTCACAGATTTATAATGTGTTAGAGATGGCTGGCCTTGAAGGTGGCCTATAATGGAATGGTTTTGGATGAGAGTTGTGCGTGGGAAAACTTACTTTAAAGGAGCCAAGTAGGCATGCTGCTTTTCACTTGTCCAGCTAGCACTATGCAGTGTAAGTATATACTTAATCAGAAGGTAAACAGAAAGTCGAGCACTGAATTGGTCCTGTGTCTGGGAAACTTAATTTATTTCTCGAAGGAAGCATCCACCATAACTTCAGAAGTGTGGATTCCTATGCCTTAAGAGGAATGTGATTTATTCATGTAAATGACCAACTGGTGTGTCCATTTTAGGCTCAATGTGTTAGGCAAATGTAGGACATAAAATAGTAATAATGTCAGAGCTGTCTTACTTAAAGTATTAGCCTTGACATTCAGAGAGGTTACCCTTATTTCATGGAAACAAAGAAAAAAGAAATTGATCTAAGATGTATCTAGATTGACTCTTTAAAATATTTGGAAGATTCAATGATTCTGTCTATGTCTGATACCACTGCCTAAAGTAAGTGGCTTTTTATAATAGCTTTTAGTGTGAAACACAGTGCTGCAATCAAAAACTACTGTTTACTATGGATGATAATATCCACCTTTAACAGTAATAATTTTAATAAAGACTACTGGTACCATTGTAAAAGCTGCCACAGACATTATTTGGCTCTTGTATTTAAATAAGTGACTAATGTTCAAATAGCAAATAAACAAATTTCAGTAGTAACATAATCAAAAATTAGCATGTTTTAAACATTAATTAATGGTTAAAAATGCCTCTTGTCATTGTGGCTCACTGAATATGTAACAAACAGAGAGTGAACATGACTTAACATCTGCCTTCAAGATGTTGCTAATTTCTGTATTTATTACTTACCTAATAATTCAACCTGACAGTGTTTTTTTTTTAACTAAATGAATTAATATGCCTGAATAAGAATAACAGAGCTACTCAGCTACACCAGTGAGAACCCTTCATCAAGTGAGGTTAACTTTGTCATTACGCCAATTTTTCTGTAGAATTGAAAATGCACTTTATTGTGAATGGAGGAAAATAAGTTGGATATTTGAAACCAGTGACTTTAACAGTAATCAACTAGCAAAATTACCTTCAAAAATAGAAGTACTGAGGAGAAAGTCATTTTTAAGGAACTGGCCAAATACATGTGGTTTGCACTATCTGGGATTGTATAACTGTATTGTTCTTCACAAAATATTACGTATGAAGGGTATAAGTGCACAGTTTAGGTAAAGTAGTTCAAAATATTACTATTGTAAAGAAAGTCTATGGTAAGTGTTGTGTGCAAAATGCTTGTGTTATTTCTGCTTTTTCATTTTAGCTCATAATAATTTAACTCAAAGAGATAACATCAGGGTTCAGTTTCCAGTCTGGTAAATGGTCTGTGTGGAGTAATACTGTACATTGTACCTTTGTTCTGTGATTCTTATCCATTCACTTCAGTTTCCTCCCACATCCAAAACTATCTACTTCTTTGTGAGTGTACATATGTGCTTACATAATAATAAATTAATAATACATTTTATTTATATAGTGCCTTTCCCATGCGTGTGTACTCTGTGATGGTCTAATTTGTGCCTTACATGAATAAAATAGCCTTTAGTTGTTCTGTCTTACCTTTGTAACTAGGTTGTGTGAAAAAATGGGTTAAGAAAAATGAATGAGATTAAATTCATTAAAGACAGTTTCCACTGAACAAAATAACTTCTGCTGGCAGAGATGGCATAAAATAGGAATGTGTCACCATATATGTCTAAAACAAAAAATAAGTGAAAGCTAATTCCCGGTAGAAAAACAATTTCAAAAGGTCTTTTAAGCATTCATTAGATATTTTTGTCATTACTAGATATTATAAAGAACAGATGAAACACCTTCCTTTAAAAACATATTATATTACACGTAAAACCATTGGCTGCTTAATAATGCACAAAACTGTCTCATCATAGAGGTCACATTCTAGCCATGAATAGTGTGTGTTGATACGGTAATTTTATTAGGCTAATTATGCCTTATTTTGTCGAACAGGAACAATGAGAGCGTAGAGCAGTAAATGAATAAACCTAGAGCTGGCTGAGGTTTTTACGAATGTTGTTCAGTGATCGTATTTAAACATGCATAGTTATAAAATCTTTATTTCAGTAAGTACCTTTTAAAATTAAGCAATAACAAAGGAATTTACAAACCATTGAACAGTGCATTGTGAAACAAACCATGAAGAACAATTGAGTATTCAGAAACAGATGCTGAAGAGAAGAGCTATTTTGAAATAGCACACAGATTTGCATAAGAGAACATTTTTATAAAGTGGTAAATGTTACACCTGTAGTACAGCCAGACAAACAAGTTTGCATTAGATTAAACTGTTAGTATAGGTATCATCCAGCTAAAGAAAGAATTTTTACTAAAGTTTTTACGAGAATTACTTAACTGCTCATGAGTTTAATGACCAGTGTGAATTCCATCTAAACTCCACGGAGAGTATGTTTTTCCTCCTTCATTTCTACAACATTATTTAGCAAGTAGCCTGTTATAAGTAGAGCATCTCATCCAAGGTGTCTTTCAGCCTTTTGCCTTTGCTAACCCCATAACCAAGATATAGGAATTATTAGAAATGAATAAATTGGCAGACAACCAAGAAAAATGTGTTATTTAATTGCGTTTTGATTTAACTATCACTGAAAGCAATTATTAAAACTTTTTAGTACTTCAATCAACATTCTGCACAAAACTTTCAGAATGACTGATATCAAAACCAGTCTGACAATTGTTTTACTGAGCTTTTGTCAGTGACAAATTAGCTCAGCCCATAAATAGAGTTGTGCAGTGATAATTTTATTACCTCATACATTAAGAGACCTGGGTTCAATAATCAGGCTAGTCAGCTCCTCTTTGAGGAGTCAACACTTTCTTCCCAGCTTTAAGAATGTGTTTTCCAGGCATGCCAACTTCCCGTACCAAAAAGATGTCCTGTACCCCAAAGATGTCAATATTAGACTAACTGGTACACTGTACCACTACAGTGGCCCAGTATGAGTGAGTGAGTGAGAATGCGTGTGATGAGCAATTGTCCCATCTACAATTCTGTCCTTAGATAGGCCCTGATTCATTCATTGAAACCCTGTAGTGAAAAATGTGGGTGGGTCACTGCTTTGTAAATTGTGTTTAACAGCATTATTATCAATGGAAATTAAAATATTAAATAATTGATAGGTTTGCCTTTAATAATTGTTTTTGTTTTCTGCTATATTTAAAATGATAGTGTTATAATAAATGCTATGCAAATTATTGCATGGTAGGATCTCTCAATTTTTCCTACAAGAATAGAAAGGTTGTGTGATAGAGTGCCAGGGATTTTCTTTAACCTTGATGCTAAAGCTGATGTTTAAGTGTGTCATGGCCAGATGTTCATTGACCTTCCAATATAAAAATATTTCACATTTAAGTGAAAGCTTTACTTACTGTACGTCATGACTATTGCAATAAAAGGGAGTTTTAGTTTTACATGTTTTCATTATTTAAAAATTGAATGTAATTCTACATTTTAATATCTACTTTAAAAATCCTGGCCCAAGCACTCTCTGAGTGGAGTCTGCACATTCTACCTGGGTCTATGAAGGTTTTAATCCTGGTTCTTTGCTTTTCCTCATATAGATTGCTTGTCATATTAACTGGTTAATCTAAATTAGCCATGCATGAACGAGTGTGTGTGTGTGTAACTGAACCTTTATGGACTGGCACCCCATCCAGGCATCATTATTGACTTGCTTCTTATGATGCCAGAACAGACCCTAACTCCCCATGGGCCTTCAGTGGGAATAAGTAGGTTAAAAAAAATGAATGAATACAGTTAACAAATAGTGCAAATCTAAACTAACTTATAATAATAACTGCATAAAACTATAATATAAAATATAGTCTTTGGTGCGGTCTCACAGCTCTTGTCCCTTTATGGATGGTGCATGTTATTCTTATGTATGCATGGTTTTCCCCTAAAGACTTTATTTTTTTTACTGCCTAAATAAAGTTCATTGTAAATTTGGACTGATGATTGGATTTTACTTGTTACTGTCAGGTCATTCTGTTAAGCTAAGGCTCCATTTCTATGTGACCATGATGCAAAAAGTCGCAAGGACAGATGGATGTTAAAAATGCCACAATAGTGCATACAATATACTTCCATGTATTTGTTCTTTATATAATTTAAGAATGAAATTGGAACAACTAGATATTCTTAGCAACTGAAATGCTGGCAGGCTAGGTGACTTGTTCAGGGTCAAATAGTGAGTCAGTGGCAGGGATTGAAGTTGTAGCCATACAGTGTACATACCAGGGTCTTAACCATATCAAATGATTCAGTTATAGAATACACAATAAAAAAATATTCTTCAAGAATATAAATAAAAACTATTTGAATATTAAATTATTTTGCTGTTTAATTACAGTGGAACTACTATACTATTCATTTCCTAAAACCTGTAAAAAGAAGTTGCATAGATGAGCCAAATAGTTGCCCTACCATTATTATTTTGGACTCCCATTATTCCACCTTCCAAATAATACAATTTTCATTACAGGGGTGTTTCAATGTCTGGAGCTATGTTAAGAAGCTAAAAAATATGTTTCTCTCCATCAGGCAAGGCAACCTGGACTTGACCTCTGGGGACTTGGCTCCAGTGAGTCTTCCTGAGGACCTGGAACGGCAGGAACCCCTGACAATCTCAGTGACGGATGGCTTCAGGGGGAGAGAGGGAGGAGGGAGGTCTCAAAACAGACACTTGCAAAACAAACATGATGACAGCTAAATAACATCCCCCTTATTCATTCTTAATGTAATGAGAAAACAATTTGAGGTTACACACTCAATGAGATGATATTTTAAATGGTGACAGTTCAACCAAAAAAAAAATCATCATTCAGATTCCAGAGCAGACGTTAATGAAGCAGTGCCAAAAATTTTATAAAGATAAATTGTTATTACATTTTGAAGAATAATAAGATTTGGTCAGAATAGCAATAGAAAAATATTTTTTTCAACCAATAAAGTTTCCATTTTTAATGATGAAAACAGGACTTCTTAGCAATTAAGCCATTCATGTTTAACACATGCAGTATCTTAACCTTAATGTTCACTGTACAAATTCCCCCTCCTGACCAAAAAGTTGATGCTTGCCAATGATATTAAAATTTAAAATACAAAGAAATAAAATAAAATTTTGAAAATAAACCATGACTAACTTTTTTTAGTTAAAAACCACCATATTGTTATTTACTGTTAGCATATGTTACTCTTTAAAGATAATAAATTTTTTTATATACATATGGTATTAAACTAAACCAAAGACAAAACCATACATACTTTTGGTATTTTATGTTTCTTTACAAAAACAAATATATCTGGTTATTCATTGTTCTTTGCAGAATTATATTGCTTCTTTAGCTTTTTTAAGTAAAAGACTAAAGGAAAAAGCCAAAGCTTAAATATTTGTAGTGAAACCAATTTAAAGTTGTTTCAATTGTTAATTACTCTAGAGACTGATAGATGACATACTATGAAGGGTATATGTTGAACAGCCATACTATAAATGCAGCAGGCTCAGTCACCCATTTTAAAGTGGCTTTTGGTTAGCCAGTGTCAGGGCTGCTCTGCAGTTTTTAAAACTGGAACTGATGAAGTATATCGCAGGATCAGACAGCTGACGCTTTTCATTCTGTAGTGATTTAAATATAAACAACTTCCTCATTTTATCGTGTTTGCTTCCTTGGCTCTCTTTTCCTCAAAAAAGGAAAAAATAAAAGAAAGAATAGTTTGACCTAACAAACACTAATAATAAACTGAACAATAAATCTTTTTTTTTTTTTCTAAAGGAAATCTAATTCAAGGGTCAAGGGAAATAGAACTGTGTTTTCCACTTGTATTGACTTTCTTAAGGTCAATATATTGTTGCTCAAAGCAATGCAGTTTGAAAAATATTCTGAACTGATGTTTCAGCAATGTGTGACCTTGTATAACAGCTGTTTTGATGTTGGCTCTTTGTATTTGCTCAGAACTTTAATATACTGACTTTTCTAAAACAGCAAGGAGATCTACTCAGGCAAATACAGTATGAATTGGAGCTATACATACGTTCAGTTCCTGTCTTGTACCTGATTTTGCCAGTATAGGCTGTGGCTCTCCACAGCCATATGATGGATTAAGCATGCCCAGCAAATGAGTGGATGAAGCACAATGTTTAACGTGACCTAAATAAAGTAATTCATTGTCTAAACTGTCTACATCAGATAAAAATATTACAAATTATCACCATTTATGTGAAATCCAAAGTTATAATTGGCTTGAGAGGATGAGAATCATACAACCATATAAAAAATTGTACCTTAGCCTTTACACATTTATCTTAGTCTCTACACAATACAGGTGAGCAAACATACCACAATCCATTAACTCTATTGCAAAAACATTTAGAAACGAACCTGTATATTTAGCAGATTGATTATTTTCATACACTCTTTTTCATCAATACATATTACATACTATCTGGGTTACCTGGCTTTGCTCTTGAAACTTTATAAGACAATGGGCCTGAGTTATTGTGTCATTGGTTATTTGATGTATCAAAAGTACTATGTAAGTAACTAAGTACTTTTCTGTATACACTATTTGTATTTTTTTTAACAAAGAGCTACTATTAGTTTACTTGACTTGCTTACTGTTGAACAATGTTTGAATATGATACACAAAATTGGTCATGAGTGAAACATTTTTGTCATTGATCAATTTGGCTTTTGTTGATGGTCTTTGCAAAACAGAATTTTACAGGAAACTGTATCCTTTTGAATTGAAAGGGTAATCAGTAGGAATAATGTGATTATATATTATCATTACTAGATGGTTATAATTTTCATTTCTTTGCGTTGTTCACTCATGCATTTCTTTAGGTTTTTTATAAGTTGTATGTTCAAGTTTCCCTTTTTTTCATATCTAGATCCAGACAATAAAGTACTAACACTGAATCATGATTTACTTTAACTTATTATAAACAGAAGTTTACACATTGTACAGAAAAGAACAGGTGAAAAGAAATAATTATGTGAACTTAGAACATCATGGAGCATAGTAAGAATCTACAGTTGGGGAGGGAGAAGGGCTGCTGGGGTGGATTCCTTGATAATGCTGGTGTGAAAGAGATTGCAGGAGAACTCTGTATCAAAGGACTTCACTAATAACAGTACTCATTAATGTTACAAGAGTGATTTAATGTAAATTCATTCAAAGCAAAAAACTACAAAAAATCTTGCATTACCATCAAGGTTTTGATAGATGTTTACCAACTAAATAAAACAAAACTTACTAATTATTTTACACACTCTAAAACACCTTTCTGTTCTCTTCTTATCAAGTTCTGCTATAGAAAAAAAATGTATTTCATTCTCTTCAATGGTGGTTTGGCTCCATCGGTCAATTTGTGGCGATTTTTCTTTTCTTTTTTTATGTCTGCTTAATGCTGATCATTGATTGGTATTGTGAACTTAATGACAATGGGCAGGTGGACAACAGTGTTGGCTTTATCAAAAACACAAAGCTCTGCACTACCAAACAAAATGTAATCAGTTTATCTCAGATGTATTTTTCAGGTATGGTATACACAGTAACATGAAGTACACGCTTGGCTAAATGCATCACGCCTTTGTTGTCAGGCTTCCCACATCTTCTTTTGTAGAACATATAAACTTCACAGTAGGTATTGATAAACAAAATAGCAGAGTTTCCTTTTGAATATGTTACATTTCACTATGAGTTTGCAATAGCAAAACGTACTAAAAAGAGGTATTTGAGTTTGGGAGTTTTTAAAGTTTATTTGGAAGGGGGCTGTAGAAAGAAAGAAAAAAAGATCCCTAAGGGTTTGGCAACACATCTCACAGAAATGGGTCCAGATTAAAATAAATGGGGGAAAGTGTTGTACTGTATGTAAATGCAACTTGTCTAAACACAATCCAAGATGAGAAAAAAGAAGTACTCTAAGGTAAATGCTGTATTCCAGCAAGACAATGAAATTGTTATCCCAAAGTGGTTAATTCAAAAAAACCACAGCAGTTGTTACCTTTGATGCTGCATTTGTCAATGCTTTTATATAAACTTAAGCTCTATTGAAATCGCCTAGAGCAGTGCACTGGCTGATGGATATTGAAGTCCCCACAGTGGCACTTGCCCCAAGGTTGCCGATAAGATAGGGGGTGAGAATATATAGTAAATAGTTTTCTTTATTGGATCAGTTGCTCAGATCTATGTTTACAGTCACAGCGCCTGGCAGTGGTGCATAGCACGTTTACCAATCACATGTCCTTTGAGCTTTGCTGAACTTTGCTTGTTTCACTTTGCTTCTGCAGAAGGCCTTCATTTACATAAGCTGTACACTTCATTTTTCTGGTAAAAAAGGGAATCTGGTGCTTTAGAATGTCTCCCTTGCAAGAGCATTATTAATGACAACAAAAAATTAAAAACACGGGTTGGCTAATTTTCTTTTTTCTACAATGCCATTAAATTTGAATCAAACTAGTCAAAGTGTTTTTAAAATTTTGGGATAATTATTTTTTTCTTTTGTGGGGGGTTATTGATATATTGAAATTTCCTAGTCATTAAATTGACTATACTTCCCTAGATATACCAACCTGATGAGTGAGTGAGTGAGTAAGTCAGTATATACAGTATATATATATATATATATATATATATATATATATATATATATATATATATATATATCCATCCATTATCCAACCCACTATATCCTAACTACAGGGTCACGGGGGTCTGCTGGAGCCAATCCCAGCCAACACAGGGTGCAAGGCAGGAAACAAACCCCGGGTAGGGCGCCAGCCCACCGCAGGGCACACACTCACACACTAAGCACACACTAGGGACAATTTAGAATTGCCAATGCACCTAACCTGCGTGTCTTTGGACTGTGGGAGGAAACCGGAGTACCCGGAAGAAACCCACACAGACACGGGGAGAACATTCAAACCCCAGGCAGAGCTCCAGCCCACCACAGATATATATATATATGATTAGAAATTAATAATTTGTTTATTTAGATGCTTGATGCATAAAATGTTGCCAGGAATCAAAGAATATAAAAATTCACATGCTTGGTTATAAAAATAAGGAGACTGCACCTAACACAAAAATTGATCCCTTAGCTACCATTGTCTGCACAAGCAATTGACATGAGGAAAACTTCTGAAACAGCCTCATTATCCAGTTGACGGTATTACTGAAGTATGCATCCACTTTCTTCCAGTGGAATCATCTTTGCATCATGGAATGCCAGAAATTATTTCTGTACTTCATATATTCAGGCAACAATCCATTATAGTTGACCTAAAGTTCTACAATGAAATGAAAGAATACTTGGAATATTGAATTTGCAAAAGAAATCAAATGTGAAAACCACACATAAAAGTGGTCCTCCCAATGGATAGTGCATTTGTGGTTTATTAAACAGTTCTAAAAATAAAACCCAGAGCCAGTATGTGCTCTGCACCGCACTTACCAAAGTGGAAAACAGATCACAAAGATTTAAAATTGAATAGAATAAAATTAATCAAGAAATAACTATAATAATCTGAAGATGAAATGTAAGATCTATATTGTGCATCTTTATAGCACAAAGTATTCTCATAAATATATGCCATACATTTTTGTTGAGTAGAAATTGGGTTGGGTGATGCACAATGTCACTAAATGTTCCTCTGCTGATTTATGACTACAGGAGACTGGAACTGAATCCTGGCCTGGTCACCATCTCTTTAGCATTCTAGTATTTTCCCTATGTCTGTGTGGGCTTTTCCCAGGTACTAATAGTATCTTTTCACATCCCAGAAATGACGTTAGGTTAAATGGCTTGCTGTGATTGAGTGTTGGCATGTGCCATTATTGACTGATGTCTTGTATTTTGATGGGTTCTGCCTTCCACCTGATAATACTCAATTACAATGCCTGTGAGTTTTATTGTGTTAAATGTGGTAGGGTTACCACAGATTTGGAATCAGATGTCCAAGGTTCTAATTAGACCTAGATATCTTTCTGTAACCATGAAATTGGATTTGGAGGCAACAGGTTCAATAAATAGATGAATGGAAGGGGACATAATCTGTTTTTGCCTTTTGGGGTTAATATCACACTGAAGATGATTCAGAAAGTGTTTTGTATAGACATAATTAGGATTTTGTGTTGAGATAAAAGAGCACTTGTCTCATTGTCCCACACTTTTCTTTACAAGATGACTTCTTACCAGTACTGAACACAAGGTAACAGCCAACCCTGGAAAAGATGCATGGAGGGAACCATATATAGTCAGTAGTCAACTTAACATGTTTGTGTTTGGGATACAAGAAGAAATCAAAATGCCCTGAGAAAAATATGGTAATAGGAAAACATGTAAATTTAAAGACAACAGGGCAAAAAAATCATACCTGGTCACATGCACTGTTAGGCAGAAGAGTCTCCATACAAATGAAGCAACATAAACTCAATGGCAAAAATGTCAGAGTTGTCTCTTTATCTCAAAAGACTACTGCCTAACAAGCCGTGTAAATTTGTATACAAAGCACAAAGTTAAGTTTCTTTGTAATTTCTCAGCCCTTTTCCAATTCTGTACAGATAATGTTATCCTCTTTAATAAAACCCCTGTGTGCGTCCATGTATCCGTGTGTGTGTGTCTTCTGGTGAAGTGTGCATGCGCGGGGCACGGTGTGATGCTTCAAAGCAGATGCTTCAAAGGCCGTCTGAGGCGTCACACAAGACAGAGAGGGCGGGACCTAGCGGCCGATCCAATCGGATTTCGGTAAATGAGGTAAGACCTAAAACATAACGCATGAAAAATCCAATCGGGTACTGAGATGCGGAGACCAGCTTCCCCAAAGAGGTGGGATTAGTGTTGTTGTGCAAGTGTTCACTCTGAGGATGTCAGATTTGCGATTAACAAACTTGGCCCGGTAAAGTGTAAAGTGACAGTCGTTGAAGGGGTTTTCCTAAATATACGAATTTTCATGATATTACAATAGGATGACTTTTAAAAGTAGACTTATTTTCGCGCACATAAAATCCATTGCTGGGGAGATGTCACACATACAATAATCAGCTGCACGCCAGCACAGATTAAAATACTTGCTGGGGAACTGCATAGTACTTGCTGGAGAGACGTATTACGGCGAGAGAAAATTAAAGGTATACAATACAGTGACGCATATCACAGCCACATACAAGCCAGGATTACTGTAACAGAAAATAGACGGTCCCTTGCCATTTAATATAGACTGTTCCTACTAATGTTTATGCACTAAGGCTACAACTCTAAAAGTGTGATGTTGCCCAGCATTACTTCCTTACTTGTACATCTGGCTAAGGCTAAAACTAGTGCATCACTAAATAATTAAAATTAATCTCATTCTGTTAAACAAATCAAACATGATCATACACAAAGCGTACTGTATATAAATGCAAAGTAATGCTCTTGAAACAAGTATATGTTCTTTAATGTCAACATACATTTCCAAAAGAATGGTGGGATTTATAATCAATAATAATTAGTAAATCTAAATTCAAACGTTCATAAAATAGCATATGTCTAATTTAATTGCAAATGCAGTATAGTATGCAGAAATTTTGTAAACGTGTTCCGTTTTGTCCACCATGACAAGTCCTTTAACATTTTCCAGCAGATAACACTGCTGTACTAGTAGTGACCACTAAATGGACATGCATTAGGGTCTCCTTTTCCAAAAGAAGCTCAACTAGTCGCCTGCTTGTTTTTGGGGGCTTGCATGTTGTCTTTGTGTCTGGATGGATTTTCTTTCAGTTTCTTATCACATCATAAATACAGTACATGCATTTTGTGAATAAATGTCCAGTACTGATAGGTTTGGCTTTGACTCCTTGTTTACTGTGAAATGTACTAAAACAATCTTGAAAATGGATAGATGTGTGGTTATCAATCCTACTGTAAGTAAGCTTATTTATTTTGATGAAATATGCTTTCCTTTTGGTCATCAAACGTATTGACTTAAAAGCATTTCAAAGCCTCCTCATCTAAGTGTATTTACCTATTGCACCAGTGCGCTTGTGCTTTGTAGCTGTATGGCATTAATATATTTATGAATATTTTTTAATGCATCCAGTAGATGTTTTAATATGATAATAATTAATAGTGATTACATAGAAATGGTAGTTTCTAGGAACTGTATACATTCATAACATTCTCAGAACCACTCAGTTTAAATCGCAATTATGTGGAAATGGTGCCTGCCCCAGCAGCACCAACCGGAAGGTTTGAACCAACCCTGGAATGAGTTCCATCACAGGGCCCACTTGCACACACAATCATGTTCATACTTGGCAAATTTAATACCACCAATTCATTTAATACCTATAACTTTACAGATTTAGCCAAAAAAAACACAGAGACCCACAAGATTCACTTGAAACTCCACACAGTCAATGATCTGGCAGGGGATTCAAAGTCAAGATGCTGCATCCATTGATGCTGCAAGAGTAACAACTTTGCCACACCAATTACAGAAAACAAAAATTATACATTTAAAAGGAAGCGCCATAAAAAAATAAATAATTATGGTAATAAGTAGAATGTTAAATAAATAATATAAAACCACAGAGATTATTAGAGAGACAGGATGAACCTGTAAAAGAAAAAAAGTTGTGAAAGTTAATTCCATACTGAAAACAAATTTGTTTTATTTCTGCCTAGCCTTCATCCTCTAATGTCCTAATGTTCATCAATTGAAAAATGGTTTCTGTTTTAGTCATCATGTATTTCTTTACAACAAGAAATTACTATACTTGACAGGCAAGTGAATAAACATGAGAAAATACATCAAGGGGAAATAACAAGAAATACAGGAATTAAAAATATCTGTATATGTGAATTGAAGCCGTCAGTCTGCTTCTAAACAGCCCTTTTTAAGCTAATTTTCTCATGATCACAATATTGGTCTTTTTTTTTTTTTTTAATGATTGTTAGAATAGAAGGCAGTATGAAATAAGGTTTGAAGAAATCTTAGTGCTAGACACAGCACACAAAGAAAATAGTGGCTGTAGACTCATGATTGATTAACAAGTATTCATCATTAAATGGAATGTGTGAGCACCTCATTATCACAGTCTACGGTGGTGTTCCGCAAGGCCACCAACAACTGATCAATGCTGCTCAGAAGAATAGAGCTAGAGAATAAGCACTTAGGAGGTCTGTGAATGTCTGATGAAGAGCAGACTTACTGTAAAGGCCCATTAAATCTTTGATTGAAAATGATAGTGATCTTCATTATCTGACTGGCAGCTTAGCAGAAGTTAATGAGTGTAGTACTTGTTTGATCTGATAATAGATTTGAATCCATCTCCTTACCTTTGTCCCACATGAAGATCAACAATCAAATAACACTGTATTAAACGGTATTAATCTTTAGGAATTTAAGAATATCAATACAAATGTTTTGCACAGCAAAAATCACACTAGGTCTGCAGATGTTCAACAATAAAAACAAATTCCACCATTAAGAAAAATGATGCAAATGACATCACAAGTTAAACAAAAACAAAACAAAAAATGAAAAGAATGGGTAAACAAAACTTAAAACAACAAAAATGCAAATGCTGTTTCTGGGTTAAGATAAATGATCTGTTTGAAAGATGCATTTGCTTAAAGAAGGAAGGCCAAATTTAGATACAATGATACTTATTCATGTTTACAACATACTCTTACAAATAGGCTTCTACTTGAGCCAAGATATTTTTAGTGGCTATTGTCTAATGTTATATTCTACCATCACAGCAACAGTTTAAACCCATTCATTTTCAATAACCCAAACCTATTGTTTCCTGAGACTTATCTAATATTTTGCTACCTAATTCAGTGAGGAGCATGAGTCACTGTGATTTATATGTTGACATTTAATACAATAAAATGCCTTACTATTACTGCTACTACCACTACCACTACTAATTATATATGTGTTTAAGAATATTACTACACCATACCATTTTCTAAGTCTAATCCTGAGCAGAGTTGTGGTGGGCTAGAGCCTATCGCAGCAAGCATTGGGCACAAGGCAGGAAGAAGCCCCGGGACAGGGTGCCAGTCCATCATATGGTGAACACACACAAACGCACACACCACACATGGACCAGTTTAGCTTTGCCAATCCACCTAACATGCATGTCTTTGGACTGTGGAGGGAAACTCACACCAAAATGGGGACAGCATGCAAACACCATGCAAGGAGGACCCTTGAGGTAAACCCCGGTCTCCTTACTAAGAGGCAACTGCGGTACCACTGTGCCACTGTTTAAGAATCTGATTAAGTTATCATCATATAATGGTAACAACAATGATAATCCCTATTTGCAAAAGACATTTTTTGTTATTAACTTTTGTAAATCAGGTATCAATTATAACTTTAATTCTCCCTGTTTTTTTTTCATTAAAAAGATTATTTTGGCAAAGTTGGATCAGTCGCCAAATTTAAATTGGCGTCTCCAAACTGTGAGTGAGCCAACTGTGTATGAAGCTACCCCTTTGAGACATACTGGCACAGTGGGCCCCAATCTCTAGACTCCAAACGGTGCAGAGTTGTTGAAAACCCAACATACCACACCCTGTCTATATAAATTGTATTGAGATGATGCTTTCCTTAATGTTGGTTTTAATGAACTTTTATTGTCTTTAATATGGCGCAAAAAAGACATCAATCGTTTGCAGTTAGTGCAGAATGCAGCTGCTAGAATCCTTACCAGGAAAAGAAAATCCGAACACATTTCTCCAGTTTTGATGTCACTACACTGGTTACCTGTGTCATTCAGAATTGACTTTAAAATTCTGCTTATGGTTTATAAAGCTTTAAATAATCTCGCCCCGTCTTATATATCGGAATGTCTGACACCTTATATTCCAAATCGCAACCTCAGATCCTCAACTGAGTGTCTCCTTAGAATTCCAAGAGCAAAACTTAAAAGAAGTGGTGAGGCGGCCTTCTGCTGTTATGCACCTAAAATCTGGAATAGCCTGCCAGTAGGAATTCGCCAGGCTAATACAGTGGAGCACTTTAAAAAACTACTGAAAACACATTACTTTAACATGGCCTTCTCATAACTTCACTGTAATTTAATCCTGACACTCTGTATATCCAATTCATTATAATAACTATTCATTCAAAATTTGTACTAACCCCTACTCTCTCTTCTGTTTTCTTTTCCGGTGTCCTATTGGTGGTGGCTTGTGCCACCACCATCTACCCAAAGCACCATGATGTTCCAACAATGATGGATGGATTAAAAGCCAGAAGTCTGTATAACCATCAGCATCAAGTGACTCCGTGAGAACCCTAACTACAAAGAGGACTATTTCATTTATGTTAGGTAGAATGCCCAAAGGGGACTGGGCGGTCTCGTGGCCTGGAACCCCTACAGATTTTATTTTTTTCTCCAGCCTTCTGGAGTTTTTTTTTGTTTTTTCTGTCCACCCTGGCCATCGGACCTTACTCCTTTCTATGTTAACTAATGTTGTCTTATTTTAATTTCTTATTTGTCTTTTTTTCTTCTTTTCTTCATTATGTAAAGCACTTTGAGCTACTTTTTGTATGAAAATGTGCTATATAAATAAATGTTGTTGTTGTTGTTGTTGTTGTGAGCACCACGAAAAATCGCTGAATGCAGTACAACACTTTACTTATACAGAAGCGGCGCTGTCCGAGTAAATTAAATTGCCCAGAACGTTTTTTATGAGTTGGTGATGGTCGTTCAAATCAAAAACCATCTATTTCGCTACTCTGGTCCAAACTGTTTCAAACAGCGCCTTGAACCTGTGCTTTGTGTTCCAAAATTCATAAAATAAAATGTATTAATTTGTTATGCATTTTTCTCCATATCACGTATTTGTATATACCGTATGAGTGCGCGCGTGTGTGTATGTTTCTCCATCTATTTTTTCATTTGGGATTAGCATGTGCGGCACTAGCAGATGAGCTCACGCGTCCTAAACTCAAGTGCTTCGGCTGTGTATGACAAAATAGCCAGTCGGGTAGTTATCAGTAGTTTCAGGACAGTTTGGACCTCATTACTCCCACACACACCCACACCCCCCACTTACTTCACCAGTTGCCACCTTCTGTTTTTTTAATTCGTGACAAGTAAAGAATGATAAGGACATCGTAAACGCAGTACAAAGGGCACACGCATACACACGCGCCATGTTTGCCTATCAAACTAAGAACTTCGTACCAACTTTTAATTTATGGTTGCTAACTTAAAGAGGTCACACTTGACAAGTGATGGTATAAACAAGTAAGTGCGGAATACATTAGTAAAAGCCGTATGCACTATCTTTCTGTGATTTAAAAAAGTGGTTTATAGCGTAGGACCTATCGGCTATTAATATTCTCGTTTCTGGCTCGCAATAATTAATGTTCAGCTTCCGTATTTCAGTATTATACATGCACCTAAATTCGAAGTCTGCCTGTGTTTCATTTTTTATAATATTTGCTCTTCAACATATAACAGCGAAAAAAGATTACCAATGCTTGAATACATTCTGCAATTTCCCCCTGCAATAGCACCATTTTTAATACAACTTTACGCACACCTATAGAATCATTTCAGAATTCGCAGATCCAGATATGCGTCATGAGTGGCATAGGTCCATTTGTATGTTGGGTGGGGGCAGGGGGTGTTGTCCAGCCAGTCTGTCGTAGGGCACACACACACACACACACACACACACTCAAACACCGTACAAACAGAAGCAATCATTTGTATTAGGCAGTGTTTATTATGTGAACATTTGTTCACTTGTTTTACAGCTACTGTTTCGTTATGAATTCCAGTTGTATATTAAAAGATTATTTAGAAATGTTATATAAAATGGATCAGTTATCTTACTTATTTGCCGTCTGGCAATAGTATTATACTGTGCTATTTACATGTTAATCTAAACGTGTAAATCAAATTATAAGGTATACCCCAAAATCTATGACATGAAAGCCATTTATCTTTTCAATTTCTGTTTCTGTTTTAAATAAATCAATCGGTCGATCAAAATATATTTTACAAAGCACTTTCCGTGGGCAGCAATACTGTCACGACAATTTATTGCTAACAAAGCGCTAATGCGCGCACCAAGGTCCTATCATTACAATACCCGTTCTTAAGCAGGAGGCCATTTGAACAGCACAGACCTTGTTTTTTTTCTTGGTTTTCTATCATTGTCATGTTTTTTTCGCCTTCCTAACCTTTACACACATAAAAATACACTAATATGCTTTATTTAAAACTCGTTTTTATTCCAGAATGACTTTAAAACAATACGCTGTATACCGGTACAAAGAGCTTGCCTACATTTCAGGGCTTTTCTATTAACGCCCGTTTAATTCATTCTGTGATTACGGGGAGACGCCGTCTATCTTGGCTAGCATGGTGGTCGCAAAAGGAAAGCAACCACTGACGAGGCGGCAACGTCTGGTGCAAGACAGGCACGTATCCTGGACGGGGTGCCGGTTGGTCACAGGGAATATTCTGGGCCCACCCACGATGTCGGATATCGTAATGTGCTTTTGGTTTTTTGTTTTTTTTTTAGAATTTAACTGTAAAATCAGGGTAATCAACCATCACCACAACATGTACATGCAGCCCATGTCCATTTACATAGACAGCAATGACTGCAGCATGTTGTATTCCTGGTCTGAGCACTTTTTAAAGTAAAGTATCTGCTTGTGTAATGGAGGTGTCACTTACACTTAGACACGATCCAGAAGAGAACTTGGCGAATGCGCCTAGAATATAAAAGTGATCATAATATTTTGAGTAGGCCTATCGCAAAATATTTGCTGAAGAGCCACCAACATGCCAATGCATAAAACATGTCAGAAAATACGGTCCTAAAAATGTTGTTTTAAATGTGGTTATTTGAAATAACACGTTTATCAGGAAGCATGTAAAATTAATAAAACATTGGCCTTTGGTCGTCGGCAAAATTACTTCTAATTTGGACTATTTTAGAATCAGTTTTCGTTGCTCTGTCACATTAGAGTTCGCCACAACCTCAATAGCAAACATGAGTTTTTTCCATATAGAGCGAGTTTCCAGTGTGTGCCATACCAGCAAGGGGAGTGTTAAAACGGCGAGAACGGCGTGCGAAAGACTCTCTGCCTGTCCGTAAACTTCACACGCAAGTTATCTTGAGTGAAAACTGGAGTGTCTTCACATCACCTCGGGAATTCGTACAGTTTACGGTTTTCATTGTGACCATAGCTAGAAAAGTCTTTGAAAAACGGGAAACATTGACACTAAGGTCAAAGGACATGCAGATCGGAAAAACTGAGAAAGTGGAACGAAATAGCAAAGGAATACAATTGATGTAGAAAAAGAAAAAGAAAATCAACATTTGTGCCGTAAGCTAAGAGCGCTCAATCCAGAGCAGGTATCCTTGCCTTAAACCCATTTATTTTCATGACTTTCAACCCTGTAAAATTATGAAAATAAATAGCTATAAAGTTAATTTAGCATTTATATCCATTACATGTTTTTATGGGCCTATAATTATTGAGGGGTTTCATTTTTGACATTTCAACTCAAGAAAGTTCCCTGATCTCCTTCATATAAAATAATGTACAGTAGTTATTCTAATTTAAATGTACCAAAATTCCATTAGCGAAACCACTGGGTTGTGTATATTTACAAAAATGTGCAGCTGAAATAATCATCCGTCCATCGTTATAATTAATTGTCCTATCCTAATCAGGGAAAGCCGAGGGGCAGCTAGAGCCCAGTGTAGCATTCATTAGGCGCAAGGCATCAATCTATGTATACAGTGGTGTGAAAAACTATTTGCCCCCTTCCTGATTTCTTATTCTTTTGCATGTTTGTCACACAAAATGTTTCTGATCATCAAACACATTTAACCATTAGTCAAATATAACACAAGTAAACACAAAATGCAGTTTTTAAATGATGGTGTTTATTATTTAGGGAGAAAAAAAATCCAAACCTACATGGCCCTGTGTGAAAAAGTAATTGCCCCCTTGTTTAAAAATAACCTAACTGTGGTGTATCACACCTGAGTTCAATTTCCGTAGCCACCCCCAGGCCTGATTACTGCCACACCTGTTTCAATCAAGAAATCACTTAAATAGGAGCTGCCTGACACAGAGAAGTAGACCAAAAGCACCTCAAAAGCTAGACATCATGCCAAGATCCAAAGAAATTCAGGAACAAATGAGAACAGAAGTAATTGAAATCTATCAGTCTGGTAAAGGTTATAAAGCCATTTGTAAAGCTTTGGGACTCCAGCGAACCACAGTGAGAGCCATTATCCACAAATGGCAAAAACATGGAACAGTGGTGAACCTTCCCAGGAGTGGCCGGCCGACCAAAATTACCCCAAGAGCGCAGAGACGACTCATCCGAGAGGTCACAAAAGACCCCAGGACAACGTCTAAAGAACTGCAGGCCTCACTTGCCTCAATTAAGGTCAGTGTTCACGACTCCACCATAAGAAAGAGACTGGGCAAAAACGGCCTGCATGGCAGATTTCCAAGACGCAAACCACTGTTAAGCAAAAAGAACATTAGGGCTCGTCTCAATTTTGCTAAGAAACATCTCAATGATTGCCAAGACTTTTGGGAAAATACCTTGTGGACTGATGAGTCAAAAGTTGAACTTTTTGGAAGGCAAATGTCCCGTTACATCTGGCGTAAAAGGAACACAGCATTTCAGAAAAAGAACATCATACCAACAGTAAAATATGGTGGTGGTAGTGTGATGGTCTGGGGTTGTTTTGCTGCTTCAGGACCTGGAAGGCTTGCTGTGATAGATGGAACCATGAATTCTACTGTCTACCAAAAAATCCTGAAGGAGAATGTCCGGCCATCTGTTCGTCAACTCAAGCTGAAGCGATCTTGGGTGCTGCAACAGGACAATGACCCAAAACACACCAGCAAATCCACCTCTGAATGGCTGAAGAAAAACAAAATGAAGACTTTGGAGTGGCCTAGTCAAAGTCCTGACCTGAATCCAATTGAGATGCTATGGCATGACCTTAAAAAGGCGGTTCATGCTAGAAAACCCTCAAATAAAGCTGAATTACAACAATTTTGCAAAGATGAGTGGGCCAAAAATCCTCCAGAGCGCTGTAAAAGACTTATTGCAAGTTATCGCAAACGCTTGATTGCAGTTATTGCTGCTAAGGGTGGCCCAACCAGTTATTAGGTTCAGGGGGCAATTACTTTTTCACACAGGGCCATGTAGGTTTGGATTTTTTTTGCTCCCTAAATAATAAAAACCACCATTTACAAACTGCATTTTGTGTTTACTTGTGTTATATTTGACTAATGGTTAAATGTGTTTGATGATCAGAAACATTTTGTGTGACAAACATGCAAAAGAATAAGAAATCAGGAAGGGGGCAAATAGTTTTTCACACCACTGTATCTATGCTAGTCCATCCCAGGCAGAACACACACACAGACACGTATACATACACATAGAGACACGCATACACACACACGCGCGCGCGCACAAACAGAGACACGCATACGTACACAGACACGCATATATACACGCATACGTATACACACACTCACACGCACGCACGCACACAAATACACAAACACGGGCCATTTTAGTAACGTCAACTGACTTAACCTGCTTTGGACTAAGAATTACACAGTGCAACAAAACCCAGACTGCCATGAGAAATGTAAAAATAATGTATTTCTAAATTAATTACAGGCAACATTTTCTATAAAGCGCTACAACTAACCACTTTGATTTAACATGTATCTGTTTGAAGACAGGTCAAGTCACACCATTAATCCGTCTAGCATTGGACCAACAACTTTTAAGTTTCAATCCCAGGGCTATTATTGCATGTTACTTGGGTTAAACTATATTATTTATCTACTTACCCTGATGCTGTGGGTTCATATCCTACTACTGACACTATGTGACCATGATCAAGTTACTTCACCTGCCTGTGCACCATTTGAAAAAACGAAAGACACATATTTTATATCACATGTAACTGACCTTGGATAATGGCCTCAGCCAAGTAAGTAAACTTAAATGTAACATCTGTTAATTGAACCCATTTATACCATTTCAGGGTGCCATTGGAAGCCAGGGCAAATGCGCCCAGATATGTGTAATAAAATTAAAATGATGGTGCTGAAATAAACCGACAAAAAGGCAACGGTAAATGGACCCTCGTCAATCAGTGGACGTGTGAATGTGCGCAATCAGGAAGTAACTGGCATCTCGGCCGGAGCCGATTCTTGCCTTTTGTTAAATAATGCTATGGTATACGTGGAACGTACCGCTACTCTAACGAAAACCGAAGAAACCGAATAGGAAGATGGATTAACTGCAAGATCTGAGAAAAATACTTATTCCATACCCGTGTCGATGATTTTTAAAAAGTTCTCCGCTGTCACTAATTAGATAATTGCGTGCGCTCTCCGCCTGTTTGCCTTTTGCGACTGCTCTGACAGCTTGTTATTTCGTGTTTGCTGTCTCATGTATTATCTGCTTGACATCCTCATAAGCACTAATGCCGTGTAGGTTTCTTTTAAAAATAACGCATTTTGAAGATACGCACAACCATATATCTTGTTGAGGTACTGCATATGTTTCGCCTCTCTACGGCCGTTTATTGGTTGGGCTATGAATAGATGGATGGGTTTAGAAGACAGATGGAGAATTTACAATTTTGTTACCGTACCTTTGTTTCTGTTTGAGTGTGACGATTACAGTTGCAATTCTCCATAAAAATCACCTTCATGTCCCATCCCCCACGCCAAAAACTGGAATAGCCCTGTTATTTTATTGAGTCTTGTCCATCACCAATTAAGTTTGGCCCAGTCTCCTCCACTTTATTTCAGTGAAGTTCTGGAAAACGGTGAAAGGGTTAGAAGAGAGGCCATTATGTATTCTCATCATATGAAAGTTTACCCCTTAATATATTTGTGTCTGCTGTAATGTATTGTACTGTTTTTGTATCATTTTGGCAAAAATGTAGTTGTCGGCTATTTAGCCTATTATTTCCAGTAAACTTCAGAAGAAGTCGTCTCATATTTTTCACTGTTCTCATTAATGCATTCAATGCATAATCTATACTTGCCTTTTAGAAAGTTGACCATGAAATTTTAAATGATGATGTCTGTGTGTGCGCATGTAAATTCTGCCATCTAAGTGGAGTTCAGGTCTTACCGCATTTTCGGTGCATACATTTCCATATGTATTTGTTCGCCTGTCTTATTCACAGCAGTCTAAAATTGTTACTCGTTCAATTGCTTTTATTTACATAATGATATGCAGATCTGTCCAATTATGAACATTGGTTTAAAGAAACGCGAACCTTCCAATTCCACGTTCATAACGCTCTCTAGGTAGAGTGGGAGTGACCTGTCCCGCAGTTGACCCAGGCCTGTGGAGGTGTGGGGCAGCAGCGCTCTCCCTATCACTGCTGCATTTGGTTTATATTGCTGTAGCAACTCATTTTCGAAAACAAATATATTTCATTTAACATGACATATTCTCAAACGTTTAAAACAGATCATTTAAAGAAGTAACACATTTGTGACGTTTTTGCATTATTTCAAAAGACTGACCTCAAATAAATGTCTTCTGTCACAAACCTTCATAGTATTTTAGCTTGTTTTGGGAGTACCTGTCTCATTTAATTAAAACCATTAAATCATTCAACAGGAGATGGCGGAAGATACACTATAGTAAAAATGTCAGGTTATCGCTTCTAGTTACTAATGAAGCCGTCCCTAATTTTAATGATAACCTCAGCCTTTTCTCTTGCTCTCTCTTTTTTTTAAGTTGCATCAGTATCAACTAGGAAATACTTTTGGATTTTGTTTTATTGACACAATAATTTATTTTCAAAGCTATATGGATAATCAGTTATGTTTGCATATATACTGAAATAACGTTTATACAACTTTTTGAAGTGTGTATAAAAATCAATTTGATCGGATGATTGGCTGTTATTCGCTCGATTTCTTATTTCACACCAAATTGAGGGGGCTTCTTTAAAAGCGACATATTGCATGTTGATAAGCACATGCAAGTAAAAATTTTATTAGGTGTTGTACATGTGACAATAATGACCCAATAAAACAATGAAAGAGACTATTCTCAATGTGTGTAGGTCTTAATTTAAAACGATGATATAAAATAACTCACACGTTTGAAAATTTAAAAAAAATCTCAAAATGGGTAAGGTATAAAGGAGTGTAACATTAATTGGAAAGCTCTAATTTGCATAAATAATTATAAGCAGCTTAACAATGTGACAAATTGTGACAACACGTATACAGTGAACTAACTTGCTGGAAATTAATTGTATATAAACTTACATGTACACTTTACTCAGTTACAGGTATAACACATTCTACAATCTTAAAAAAGTATGGTTCTTTAATGGCACTTTAGGGTTTTTACTGGGTTGTATGGTTCCTCGAACTATTGCTTGGCAAATAACATTTTCATTCTGGGAATGGTTCTTTGCATTTGAAATTGGCTCTTTGTGCTTTGAAAACTTCCTGATATTTAAATAAATAAATAACCCGAAATCTTGAATGTATGGTATGCTACTTAGTAGGATAGTAACAAATTCAGAAAAGCAGAACTTAGCCTGTGTTATTGAATGCAGGAAGTGTTCTTTAAAAATCGTGACCCATTGGTATTTTACAAATCTGTTACCTTCTATTAAATCATATCTTGCCTGTAGAAGGGGCCTGAGTTGCCTCGAATGATATTGTAATCTTTTTAGTTAGCCAATAAAATGTGTCATTTTGCTTGACTTTTCACTACATTCATAATGGCAAACACGGTACAACACCCTAGTACTACTTCTATTAAATAAACAGATCACTCTGTGCTATTGGCCTGAAGAACCCTGGCACCTTTACTTTTAAGAATGCAGGAAAACCATATAGAACAGGGAATCAGTTTTGGTTCCCCAAAGGGCTATCCACATGAATTATTCAGAAAGAACCTTTATTAATTTGGATCATCTATAAATAACTCTATATAGATGATAGCATATTTGTAAAATACAGGTGTTGTCGATTTAAAAAGACTCTAGTTGCATACTATAATGCAAGCGTAGTTCGTCCTTTCTTGCTCTGTTTGTATCCTACTCGGTAGCCTACATTAAAGATTTCTGTTTTGTTCATATACAGTATTAGGAACCTTTCCAAATTCCAAAGGACCAGCTTCATACGCAAAGAACCCAGAATGAAATGGTTCTTTGTCAAGCAATGGTTCTAAGAGGAGCCACACATCCCAATATAGAGCTACTGAGGAACCGTTAAGAGTGGACACGCAGTGTAGGCGCTGGGCATATCGGACGAATGGAACGTGTGTCACAGATGGATTTCAAGAAATAGACTAGAATTAAGGTAAAACAAGAATTAATAAATACAAGTAAATCTATATGCCCTCTAAATATGTTAGGGAAAAGGAATATTTAATAATTCCGCTACATAATGAATAACAATATGGAAAATGTTAATACTCTTTCAATTAGCTGGCAGTCAAGTAAAAAGTGATCACAGATTTTAACACTTGAATAAAGTCGGTGTTGTCAATTTTATTGGTATTGTTTTTCTTTCCCCATATATGAGTTAATTCCAGCTTTTTACAAGAATACCATAGGTGTGTAGTAGTGTGTTTCATTTAAGAGAGTGGAACTGAAGCTAAGCTTCAGTCGTTCATATCTGATGCACAAAAGGAAGTGCACAAAGGAAATATTCTATTGAGGTTCCGGCCATGCTAAAAGTTTATTAGGCTGCTCATTTTAAAACTGATTACTGTCAAAGTGGCAGACAAACATTATGAAATGTACTGCTTAGAATCATATAATGGTATATTGTGACATTTCTTCTGACATTTCTTTCAATGGTGTTGCATTGTTCATGTCTTGACGACAAACTATATCTGTATTATAGTCCCATTAATAAGTTTTCTTAAATTGCTTAATCTAATAAAGATCTTCAAAAACCTATAGAATCTCACCTGGAAAGGATGGCTGTTCATTGGAAGTTATTTTCCGTTTACAGATACAATAAAAACCTGATCAACCATTACGGTTCTAAATGGGTCGTGTAGCAGTGAGTGTGGCTGCAAATGCGAGTACGCCTTGGGTTTTCCAGGATTCTTTCAGGTGTTGCGCTTAGCGCAGCCTTTTTCTTTATTGTCTGTAGGTTTTGTAGGATGTATAAGGCAGGTAAAACGACTTGTTCTGCAGATGGTTTAAAAACACAAAATCTAAAAAGAAACATCATTTAAAGCACAAAGAGCTGGAACAATAGAAACAATTTAAACAAAATATGCAACTCTGACTTTGCTCAAGTTAAGCTGCCATTTGGTTTAGCACTAGTAACAACTTACAATTTTCAAAATTTCTCAGAATCCTTAATTGTACAACATTACATCCATCCATCCATCCATTATCCAACCCGCTATATCCTAACTACAGGGTCACGGGGGTCTGCTGGAGCCAATAACATTACATTTATCTTCAATTAAGAAATTAAAACATTTACACCTAAAAACTACTTTTCCTCCTGAATTCATTTGTGCTTTTTAGAAAATTTTAGTAAAAATAACGCATCTCTACTATATTGTGAGACGTCTTATTTTTATAGTTGTGTATTGCGTACGGGGTTGTTCACCCTATGTAATGTATACATGGTGGGATTTCCTTGTATTATCTTTAAAGTTTTTTCTTTTTGGAGTAGTAATGAATGATGTAACGTCAGTGGTTGCTTTGCTTTGCCCATGAAAAATGTTTTTCTCAGTACGAGAGTCCACGTTTTATTGAAGCTCCTGAGTTTTCTGCATCATGTATAAATCTTGGTTTCTTTGTATTTTATACGTGCTTGTTCTGCTGTAAAACATTCAACAAACTAAAGCACTAGCTCAGCAAATCAGATTTAACAATCAGCAGTATAACAGACCGCCTCTGGAGTGTTATTGAGCTATTGCTGTAAACTTGCCTTGTTCTATAACCTTTGCCCATTTGAATCTTGAATTTTTTTTCTTGGAGAAATCTGACAAATTGATAAACAAAGCTTGTTTTTAATGCCAAAAGCTTTACAAACTGTTTAAGTTAGTGGATTTATTTCAGTTAGCTTAGAGGAAGCCAAAAACTCAGTACAGTAAAACAAGTTGATATGTATGAAATTAAAAAATAACCTTGTTTAATTGAAACAAAGTTAATTGTCTAAAAATATTTGCAAATTATAATATTTTATTCCTTTAATTTATCTGAGCTGTTTGTTGTCTGTTAAAAATAATATTAGAAGAAAAAAAACCTTTCTCGTTCCCAAATCTTCTTTGTCACACTAAATACATGCAGTATATAAAGTGCAATATTATACATAAAGCCATCAACTTGTAACTAAAGTATAACATTCTTAAAAATAAAGGTGCCAGTGTTGCTCTTCAGAGCGATGCCTTAGGGCAACCCTTTTTGGTTCCCCAAAACCCAAATACATGAAGGTTCTGGAAAGAACTATTATTTATGTAGATCCTTAACAGATACAGTAAATAACCGTGAATCAATGGTAACATATTTGTGAAATACCAAAGGGTGATGATTTGAAAGGACTCACACTGCACACAGTAGCACAGGCTAAGTTCAGGTTTTCTTAATCTGTCAGGGTCCTGCTAGGTAGCCTACCATATATTCAATATTTCAGTTATTTTTTCTACATATTAGGATGTTTTTCAAAGCACAATAAAGCAATTTCAAATTAAAGAACCCTTCCCAGAAAGGAATGGTGGTTTGTCAAGAAAACGTTCAATGAAGAACCACACATCCTACAAAACCATGAAATGCCATTAAAGAATCATTATTTTTTCAGAGTGAAGATTTTTGAACTATTTTAATAGTTAAAAACATAAGCAATGTTGCTAAAAATATGATGTCTGTTTTTATAAATGTTTTTGTATATGACAAATATTTGCAATTTCAGCTCTGTTGATGGGGTAACTCTTACTTGTTTTTTAAAGCAGCTTCTTTTAACTCTAACATTAAAATATTATGATAACTTTGATGTAGTAAGTATCTTCCATCCATCCATTTTCCAACCCGCTGAATCCAAACACAGGGTCACGGGGGTCTGCTGGAGCCAATCCCAGCCAACACAGGGCACAAGGCAGGGAACCAATCCTGGGCAGGGTGCCAACCCACCACAGGACACACACAAACACACCCACACACCAAGCACACACTAGGGCCAATTTAGAATCGCCAATCCACCTAACCTGCATGTCTTTGGACTGTGGGAGGAAACCGGAGCGCCCGGAGGAAACCCACGCAGACACGGGGAGAACATGCAAACTCCACGCAGGGAGGACCCGGGAAGCGAACCCGGGTCTCCTAACTGCGAGGCAAGTAAGTATCTTTGATCAGACTAAATGTAAAATTAAACAAAAATCAGAATTTGAATAAGGAATAAAAAAAACTATGGTTCTGCAAAGACCACCAACTCCAGTGACAAATGGGACAGCAAAACATGAAACTAATCCAGGGAGAATAAATATGAGTCTTTATTAGAAATATTTTTATTGACGGTTAAAATTGTTGAACAATATTTGTGATGAAATGTCCGTGTTTCTTCAGCCACCTTTATGAATATGTATTTAATTTTGAAATGGATTGTCAAAATTACTTAAAAGGAAAACAATTTCAATTCAAAATATTCAAAGGACAATAAAATAACATTATATTTTTAATAAAATACAGCAGATAAGTCTGTTTTTACATATCCACAAATTTATCAGAAGCTTCCATTTTTTAAGTCATTTTTAAAAGCGACCTTAATTGCACTTTAAGACAAAAAAAGAAAAAAATCAATGGGAGATATTTTTTTCCAAATACACACACACTCTCATATATTGGCCTAATATAAATGGGTGTGTATGTGTTCCCATACTTTTACTAAATTAAGATTTATGAAGACACCAAGGTACCACATAATGCAAATGTTTTACTAGAAAAAAAAATTAAATTAGTGTTATCTTTCATCACACGTGATCTGGTACAATCAAATTTAGAAACTGAACAATTAATTTACATCAGCTGCTTCATCATAGAAGTCCATAGGTAGTTATTTTTTGGAGACCAGCACCACAGCAGGCTGGAAGCCATTTTTCTGCCCTTGCAGACACAAGTCCTTATGCTAATGCCATCGCACACCATGAGTCCTGTCTCATAGAGCCTGATAAGCCAGTCTGCTGGGCAAGGGAGGCAGCTGTGAAGTGGTAGTCCTCAAATTTGAGCTCAGAATGACCACCGAGTTCATCTACATGAGATGATCCCTGAAAAAATAAAATAAAATATAAATTATCTTTACAGACATTAGCAAGAACTGCATGATAGAAAATAGTTTAAACATGTAATAACTGCTATTCTTTTGAAATTCAAATACATTTTGTATTGCTTGTCAATAAATGTAATCCACACAATGAAACTTTGTTAGCAGCCAGTGTAAGGAAATAAAAACATGGCACAAATAATATTAGGCAATGCATGCACTAGGAAAGAATCAGTATTCTATAAGTAGCACAAATCTAAAACAACCATTTGCACTGCATGGGCTGTCCTGACAACAGGGTTAGGGTTGAAGCCATCCCAAGATGTGATTCCATTCTAGAGCAGACCACACACTCTTGTTCACCTTAACCAAAGTCATCTAACTTTCTAAATAACCTGCTGGGGTTTTTTTTTCTTTCTTTCTTTTTGAACGTCACAGAAAATGCTAGTCCCATGATCAAAAGTACTGGATTATTACAGATTGAGACCTTAGACATTAATGGTGAAAGGATTGTTTATTTTGGATATACACTTTTCAGCAAGCCACTCATTAGAAGTACAGATAAACAAATCACTATATGTAAATAGACACATTACACACAATCAACATTTAATGAATTATCTTTAACAATGAAATATTTATTTCAACTGACATTGCATACTGTTTATATTGTGATTTTTGTTGTGCTCATAAAATGCCAACTTGTAAAATACAGCTTCTTCGCAATTTCGTAAAAATTAGTAGTTTCTTAACATTTCATCTAGTAGATATCTAGGATCTTTTAGAATATTTATCATCTACAGGGAAATTATTGCTACCTTTAAGCTTAAGAGTCTTAGGAGTCACACTTTTACAACTTCAGGGAAAATGTATCGTACAGTACAGAGAATATGTGTTTAATGTATTTTTCAATTATATATTTTGGCCTCTGTATCTAAAATTATAAATGTTCTTTCCATCCCTCATCTCTGTCTATACCTGGTTTTGAACTGAAATTCTGCTTGCAGAAGTGTCCTCAAAGCAGGATTTACCTCTAGATAGTATGCCATATCCATGGTAAAGCACACACAAATTGAGTTTAGAAATAATATTTGATCGGTATAGCTAGTCTTTATTTATGGCAGGAAGACAGGATTTTTGGAAGAAACATACCTGAATATTTAAAGAAAATTACCATGCACTGTGAGGTAACAATTCACATTCCACTACAACATATCCAATAAATGATATTATTATTATTATTGTTGCTAATATAATAATAATAATAATTATTATTATTATTATTAGTAGTAGTAGTAGTAGTAGCAGTAGTACTAGTAGTAGTATTATAGTGGTAAGCATTACTAGATTAAACACCAAATCATCAAAGTGGTTAGAACTGCTGCCTCACAGTTACAGTGTCCTGAATTTGCACAACAGACCTGGGAGCTGCCTGTGTGGAGTTGCACATTTTAACCATATGTGATTTTTTTTTAATCCAAGTACTTCAGTTTTCTTACATATCTCAATGATTTACTGTATATGTTAGCTTAATGTGCAATTGTAAATTGGCCTACTGATTGTGTATGCCTTGTGATGGATTGCAACCCAGCCCATGTAAGTTTATTCAATAATTCAGTAATAGCTACCAGCTCCTTATAATTCTGAACAGGATAAGCAGTATTGAAACTTGATCAACAGAAAGAAGGATGTTTGAATGTCTGAATTTTTTTAAATAAATATTTTCCTCTGGTCCATCCATGTTGTCTCAATACTAAACCTTCCATCTGCAGAAAAATGTATTTTATATTGCTCTATTTTATAGGTAATGCCATCACAAAGCACATACATATCTGTTTACAAATATTTTCACAACTGACGTATAACTAGCTTGGAGCCCCACAGTGTGTCAGTGGATAGAACCATCAACTATATATTATTATATTAACATAATCAAACAGAGAACCCATATTGTTATGTGGTTAGGGGGGCAGAATTCCCAGTACAATGTCAGAAGTGCTCCGGCTTAATAGAAACACTTATTAGCCAAAGTAAAAGCTTACCTGTGTCACTGAAACTACAGTTTGACCTGGAAATGGTGAAGAGGCTATACTGGGCTCACTCTTAATAGTGGAAGCTTTTTCTGAATTATTCATTGGTAGGGGTGAACTTGTACCAGTAGTGGAAGAACCTGAAACAAAAATAAGTAAAAAATAATCAGTGTATTATTATTATTATTATTTATTATTATTATTATTATTATTATTATTATTGTTGTTGTTGTTGTTATTATTATTATTATTTAAAATTCAGGACTTTGTTAGAAATACAAATGGCCTCACCTGTTGAGCTCTTAGATTTGTTCATATTTTTCGGTTTTCGTTTCCGTGTTTGGATGCTTTCTTTTTTCATGGCCAAAGGTCTTGGGACCTAAAAATCAATAATGAAGAAATACTTTTGAACCATGTGCTAAATAATTATAATTATCGCAAAAACTTGTTTTTAATTTAGTCTGATTTGGTTTGATATACTTTATTAATCCAAGCGGAAATTGACAAACCCCTCGTTAATTTAGAATACACTAACAGCTGTATAATATACTGTAAAGTTTTATCATTCTGTTCATTTCCTGAATCTGCTTGATCAGACTTTTGAATTTCAGGAAATCAAAAATTATCCTGGCAGCTTTGGATTCAAGGCCAACTGTAGATGAGGTGGCAGCCTATCATATGGTGGCAGCCTATCATATAGGTAATAGTAACACAAACTCTCACAGCTAGTTTTTTGATCACTTTAAAGTAGCCAATTAAACTATTATGCATGACATATACAGTATACATGTGCAATATCCACATAAAACGTGACAAGAAAATTATGTAAACCTGGTCTCCTGAAGATGTAAGGCTGCAGCACTAAGTGCTTTACTTCCTTGCTACAGTTTTAACCATTAATTGTATATCACAGAAATAACCTTATCCATTTTTGAAGGGAATTATTTCTTAAAACTACAATGTGCTCAAAGGCTGAGTCTGGATCAGATGGTATCACAATAAATTAAATATTAATTATATTAATATTAAATATTGATACGTTTTTAGGTAAACGTGTATGCATTTATTTGACTGTTTAATCAATGTTAAAAACAAGGTGTAGACTTAAATATATATTTTATATTAATTGTGTTCCTTGAATATCATAAAGACTAAATATTTAACGTTAATTTTAAAAAAAGTGTGTCCCGTCTAAACGTTGACATAACGTTTAAAGGAAAAACATTTTCTTTTGTGTATTACACTGGATATTCCTCTGCACACGCATGAATACTTTACAGGTATTTAGTGTTTAGCATAACGCACAGTACTGTAAAATGTTCCTGCGCCTAAATTATATTTACTGTGTTGTTCAATGTGTATGTGACACATTCACAGTAAGTGAGCTGTCGACAGAAGTGAAATGAAGCCCACAGATCCCACGGTTCTCCCTGCACGGAGGTGACTCCAGGTTTTACCATTTTAACGCAGCTTGTCGGAAGGGAAGGTTCTTCTTTAAAAATGACATAGCAATATACAGTATAAGCATTTATACAATCTACTGTTTTACAGTAATAATCTTAAAAGTTTTACTGCAAAATTAGTAAAACAATCATATTGATTATTGGAATGAATCGCTGAATTACGTTTTAAAGTATTGTTTTACTGTTTTGGTTATTTTTTTATTTTTTACCTCGTAAATAACACTATAAACCATTTGAAACGCTGACATGAAAATTACGGGTATAATGAAAAACCTACTCTGTATCGTGTCGTTAAAATGCGAGTTGTCACATATTCACTTCTTTACAGTATTTATTTTTTCGCGTTCTCACTAAGTCTCCACCTCTTTTTTAAGAGTATTTCATACTTGCCCTGCTCTCAGTTAGTGGCGCGTGTCTTTGCTATCGAAATATTTTATTTCATTAAATTAACTTGTCAAGACGCTTAAAGATGAACCATTACCCCATGAAGTTTCATGTACAGTCCACAGGCGTTGCACACTGGCTCCCCTTCTGCATTTCGTCTCCATAGCGTGGTGGTGGTGGTGTGACAGTTCGTACAGCACAGACCGGCGCGTCTCGAGGAGGTCTGCTGAAATATGAATGGCAAGAAAAATGTCAGGGTCTAGAAATCGCTAGCCATGTTTAATCACCTTCATCAATCAAAATGCATATTTTAATCGTTACTGTTCATTGAGTAATTTGAATCCCAAAACTGAGAACCAATATTAATAATATAAACAATAAACAATGTATATAGCTAGTTGTTCCATTAAGGTGAAAAATGTTGACCCAATTAGTCCAGCGCATCTTCAAATTAGAAAATGTCTCTGACTTTGAAGTTTTATTTTTTCATAATTCAGAGTGGTTCCTCTTTACTTAACTGTACGGTAAAATAATCCCTAGGGATACTGTGCTAATGTTGTGAAAACTTTCTTATTTTATTCCCTACTATAATATTATTATATGACTTCTGAGAGAGTCGTTTCGGAAAAGGCGGTACACTCTTAAAAATAAAGGTGCCTGAGTGGCTCGTCAGAGCGATGCCATAGGGGAATCATTTTTGATTGCCAAAAGACCCATTCACATGAAAGCTTCCGAAAGAACTTTTTTTTCATATATATTAGCAGGCTCCATGCAGTAAATAACCATGGAGTAGATGGTAACACTGCGGTGGGTTGACACCCTGCCCGGGATTGGTTCCTGCCTTGTGCCCTGTGTTGGCTGGGATTGGCTCCAGCAGACCCCCGTGATCCTGTGTTCGGATTCAGCGAGTTGGAAAATGGATGGATGGATGGATGGATGGATAGATGGTAACAGATTTGTGAAACACCAATGGGACATAGTGTTAAAAAGACTCTTGCATACAACAACACAGGCTAAATCCAGGTTTTCGTAATCCGTTAGTCTCCGGCTAGAATATCACACATGAAAGATTTACGTTTTTTACATAGATTTTCAAATCACAAAGAACTAATTTAATATGCAAAAAAAAACCTTCCCAGAATGAAATGATGCTTTGTCAAGCAATAGTTCTACAATAAACCATACAACCCAGTAAAGAGCTATAAAGTGCCATTAAAGACCCATTATTTTTAAGAATGTAGAAGATAATGCAAAAGTGAGAACCGTAAACAAGCGTGTTTCTCCAAAACTGAGTTTTCTGGACGTTAACTTTAGGTGAGTGTTTTTCATCTTCTAAATCAAGTTTTGCCTTCTTTTTTTAAAGAATATTGATATTAGTTTTTTGACTGACACCCCTATCCAAAGCGACTTACAAAATTTATGTTACAATTGATCATATGTCCTTTTTAATTAAAGAATAGGGAGTTGAAGTGACTTGCTGCTGGTCACAAGTGCAGTGCCTGTTACGGGATTTGCACCCACAACTACAGGGTCTGAAGTCCAAATCCCTGTCCACTAAGACACACTGTCTGTATAAAAACAATTTCAAACATGCACAAAAATCAGAAAATTGTGTTTCTTTAATATTACTGTGCGATTCACGTTAATATTTTCTTCCTTAAAAGCTATTCAATACATTTTAAGTTGTACTGAAAAAATATGGATCAATGAATTAAAAGTTTTAAAGTAAAGCTGTTAAATACTGCATCACATAGAAACGATGTTTCATATTATGGCTAAATACAGACCTGACCTCTTAAAGGAAGCTGTTGAACTTTGTATTGAGCATTGATTTTCCGTTTTATTTCAGAGAGAACAATGTCGCTCACAAGATATGCCCAGGTTTACACAACTTCTTTATGGCGACATTTTTGTGGCCTCAGTCAACAAGTTAGTGTAAATCATAGGTCCAATAATTAACCACCCTCTCTCTTACTTCCACGGTGGGTGAAAAATGTTCGGCCTCCCCTCTGTTTTTCATAGCAGTAGTTTTAAAAGTAGCAGTAGTACAAACGTTATTTTATTTTATTTTGCTTCTAAAACGGAGGATTAATTGCTACAATGTTAAACGCACTTTATTTATTGTCTCATAGCAATTTCTGAATGAACCTTCACAATGTTTTACCACCATTAGTCGATACAAAAAGGATCACTAAATGTTTTTACAGGTCTCTTTCGAAGACAAAACTAAACTTGCAGTATAGGGCACGCATGGCTTTTTGAAGTAATCAGCATAATTACTTCATGCTTCAACATGCTAAAACATAAATAGCTATCCAAAAATCTGAAGGGTGACTATTCGCCTTACCAGTCTTTTCTGTGGTTTAATTAGTGGCCTGTTGATCCCGTTCATTTTGTGGTACAGACCACAGGCGTTACAGAGGTAATGACCTGTGCCATCACGCCTCCAGAGTGGTGTAGAGATGGAGCCGCAATTCACGCATTCTCGGCCTTCTCCAGGAAACTCTTCAAGCAATTCTAAAAGATTAAAAAATAATTAGTAATTTAATCGTTAGCTGTCACATATGAATTTTATTAAATATTTATGAAATTTCAAACTTACACAAGTTTTTTTCTTGCACATCATATAGAAATGCACTTTCCGTAAAAAGGTTTACTCTTGTATGAAGAAACTACGTCCGAAACTCTGCCTTTACACAAAACATTGTTACCGATATATTTTTACAGGCGACTGCGTTTGATTTGTAAATTTGCATTATTTTAAACTGTTTTAAATACAACCGTTATATTTTTACAATTTTTATACAATACCACTCATATAATAGTCTTCTTAAATATTGCATTGTCTTTAATACCAATAAAACATTTAATCACTTTTATTAATGACACAAATCCACCAAATCAGTTGTACGTTTCTGAACTAACATATTCCCTACCACTGAAATGTTGCATCAAATTAACAATATTATTACACGCGTGTCATAAACAGTAAAGTTGTTGTTTGCAGCGATTAGTAATTTAAGAATTTGTGCAATGAGTCTTTAATTTACATGTGGCACGTGTATACTGAAGTCAAGAGAGCAATAATGTACAGAAAGTTTATTTTAGCTTCCAAAACGCTCCTCGTATTTGACCGCTTTATTAATCTAAGCGTCTGCTTTATTGAATGCATTAAGTATGCCATATAATGCATAAGAAGTGATCAAAACATAAATATAGGATTTTTGCTGGAAAAGGTGGATTGGAGAGTCCTTTGCCGAGGTGAAGAACGGCATGTGCGATTTTTCTCGGTTCTGTGGTTTGCAGGTCTGCGGCGACACGCAGGCGGGTATTGGGAGAGACGGAATGTCTAATGGTGATTTAAACGCCTTTCTGATCCAGCGTTTCTAATATCAATCACACCTCGGACTGTGCCTAAATGACAAAATACAGACACCCATAAAGGAAATCCCTTGGGCCAGGGTGTCTGTACTTTTTACATTTTGGTTTTAGCAATGATGATCCTCTTTAAAGCGCATGGCTATTAAAAGTTTGAAATTAGTTCCTTTGAAATGTTGCCTTAAAATAATATTTTAAAAATGCTTAATTAACTCGCATCACTTTTCTAAACTTTTTGCATATAAGTTTGAAGTGTAAGTTCCACAAATGAATTAAACATTTTTCAAAAGTGTACCTTTATACTGTACACAATGATGCATAACCGCGCATATTATTATTTTTATTATTGTTATTATTATTATTATTATTATTACAACAACAACTACTACTACATCACTGTTTTTGTGATAAAATTTGATCTCGTAATGTTACACCAAATAGCAAAATTATTAGCCCAATATTCTAAAAGTCCGTATTGGTTCTGAATATATAGTTTTCTATCCAGCTATGTTTATCATCATACAAAATCAAAACGAGCACCCCGTTCTGTACTGCATGCTTCGAGATACACGTTATATCTTAAATAGCACCATAGAAAAAAAAATAATCATATAATATTGAAAAGCAGAATACAAAACCAAAAAAGTCTCCCAAAACATATGACTGTCCAAAACATCTATACTGTTTACATTCCTCTTACTATAAAGATAAGCTCGTTTGATTCACTGCAGTAAACCTGATAACAGCTAGTGTTTAAAACAACAAAATTATACTGTTTTCCCTTCTGCTTTTCTTTTGCCAATAAGAAGATGTAAAAAAAATAAATAAAATAAAACTAAAAATAACCTGTAAACCAGTTAATGTGTCACTGCTACATTGTAATACCAAGTTATTAACATGTGTGACGAGTGAATACTCGACTGTGCTCCAGCGCTGAAACACATACCGTATGATGTTTGGGAAAGTTAAGTCAAATAAATACAATATCATTTTTCTTTTTCTGATATACGTTCATTTACATCTGTAGACAACAAAAGCGTCACAAGCTTCAAAATATCCCAGATATTTCAACGGCTAAAAGCTTGCGGAACTTCCCGTAAAGTTAATAACGCAAATATTCTGGTTATACTGTTCATACTGTAAATACTTATTTACAGTTATATAAATCAACACAATTTGTAATATTTCAGTCTTCTGAGTTTGCTGTTTTAGAACGGTTACTGTCCACACAAACTCGCCTATTAGTCACAAGACACACATACTGTAATGGATGTCAGCTTTGTTTGTCAAAAAGTATATATTAATGATGGAGACTGGTACCGAGAGCGCGATAGTAATGGTGGGGTGTATGAAAACACAGATGCGACTCCTTTTAACTTCTGCAAACGCATCAAAGTAACAAGCATTGTATTCTAATCAACCCTTGACATTTTTATTTACAATTGAAATAAAGACCACTTTGAACCACATACCCTTCTAAAAAGACTATTGAAGTTCTCTTTTGTATGTGTTTTAAAAATAGTTTTAACTAGAAAAGGTGAATTTCCTAAACGACAAAGGAGCTTTGTATCAACAAATCTAGTAACCCTAGAAGTCCCTGCTTATTTGTTTTGTTGAAAAAGCTGCTGTCCCTTTTTACATATCAGGTTGGTGACTCAGTCAGTAAAGTTTAAGCCAAAAGTGTCACACTTAATTCAAAGCGACCGAGGTTTTGATTTGCCATCTTGGTTAAGTTCATGTTCGATTTATTACAACTGTTAACTAAATAATATACATACCTGTGAAGATCACAGACAGATAGATAGATAGATAGATAGATAGATAGATAGATAGATAGATAGATAGATAGATAGATAGATAGATAGATAGATAGATAGATAGATAAAAAGATAGAAAAAAAAATAAAGCATTGTTAGTTACTCATACCTAGGCTGGGTCGCCTTCCGGCCAGTCCGGCCTGTCTGCTTTGAAGGTTGTGGATCATGCTACTCTCAAAATGTCCAGCAGCCCACGATGAGGCCACATCAGGTGTCATGTAGGTGTGATAGGGGCTAGAATAAGACCCGCTGACAGAGCGGACTAAGGCATTGCTGTATTGCTCCACACGGCTCCCATTGCTGATCACCAAGGGGTTCTGGTACGATCCTTCTCTGGTTACGTTTCCGCTGACTGGAGGGCTGTGTGAGTAAGAAAACCCGGAGGAAGGATGAGGGCTGCCTGGGTTAAACGCAGAGTTGTCGGCTCCAGCCTGCGGCCAGCCGTGGTGGTTAGTTATGGAGTGCGTCTGATGAGCAGTGTCGCAGCTCTGTAGGTAGGGCAGTGTCTGAAGCATTGAAGGGACCCGAGTGGTCGGGACATACACAGGAGAATTGCCCGTTGAGTGAATATAGCTCCCCGTATCATGTGGATAAGCGGATTGACCGTGGTTTGATGCTAAAGCCAAACTTTGATACATCCCGGAGACAGTGATCACTTTTTCCTGTTGATTCGAACGGTGTATTCCTTTGGCAATAAGTATTCCCAGCGTTTTCGGGTCTGTCAACTGAGATGTAACTCCTTGAAACGCAGTGTTGAATAAACAAGGCGTCTTGTGCTTCTAAACTCGATACAACCTGTAAAGGCAAGGACATACAAAATACACATTGGTTTCTTGGATATTCATACTTTTATTAATATTTACATAAAATATGTAGCTTTTCAATTTGTCGTGTTCATCCTTAAAAATACACTAAATGTGTTATCTTATTTATGAAGCAATCCTCCTGTATTTGTCAAAACTTCTAAAGTATCTGTAAAATGTAATGTATACAGTCGAATATAAGCAGCACGAGTCTCTATTCCTTAATTGTATAAGAGTGCTTTTCAGTATTAAATTCACACTTTGCATAGCGCACACAATACTGAAAAAATACAAATGCCTTACTTTTACACTTTTTATACACACATTTAAAATATTGATATCGCACCGTTCCACTTTCAACTACGAGGTATATGGTATTAAACTCTTACTGCATCCTCGTCAGTACCAGATAAAACTATATCATATCAGAGACAGTTTAATCGCAGATCATACAAAGAACATTGCAATATTGATAACTGCTTGCACAAAACTAATAGAAATTTCATCCAAAACCCCTCAGAGCATTATCTAAATAGATAAGAGCAGTCGGAAGATAAGTCATTTCATAAGATACATCAGGCAGCTACTTACAGGACACGTCGAATGTGATGCAAAAAGCGAAGACCTTCTTGAAACTCAATTCAGATAGCGCAGTGCGACCCAGCAGCAAACAAGTATACGTAAGATATCCGTAATACGATTTGGCTGACCGTAACAATCTTCAAAAATAGTAAAGTCCTTGTAGCAGCGTTAACTGCCGCAGTCTGCGATAATCTCCCATTAGAAGTGGGTTCTCCTGGCTCGGCCTCGGCTACTTCACAGCAAGTTATTTGTACCGCCTGTACCACGTGACACGTCCTATAGGTAGAGATCCTAGGCGTCGGGAAATGGGTGTCTACCTGAGGCAGACGCTGCTCGGGATCGATTGGCATTGTTCACCATCAATCATTGCCAGGTTTTTAATATTTCTGAACAATTACCTTTGTTTTATTGTAGTTCTAAAGGAAAGCACTGTAGTATTATGTACGTTTATCGTTTAGCGAATGGAGATGACGCGCTTATGATCTAATTAAAATGTTTATGTTTTATGGTTAGATTAGCTCGTATATTAGCCTCGCTAATTCCTCATGAAATTGTGCTTGGTTTTAAAGAGGAAACACAACAAAACGGTTATATGCGAATACACAACGATTTCGCCGCAGCGGCGATTTGCGAAGCACACTTTTCTATAACATACCCTCTCGTTCTGAATCACTATAAGAAACGATTTCGTGTTTTTAGATAATGAAAAGTTTTATTAGCAATATCGTTAGAGTAACGCAAAGACAGGGTTACATTATGTCAAAATCAGCATACTATAATGTTCTTTCTTCAGTTCAATAAAATCGGTTGTTCTGTAATACATTTTCTGTAAACGTTTCGGTAACAGATGGTATTCTGTGATCTTGTAAGTACTTTGTAAAGAATGATGAAGTTGTCAATTTTATTGGTCAAGACATTTTTAGTATCATCTTAACAGTGAAAGCAAAATATAAGAGTTGAGTATAAAAGGTAAAATATATCGCTTATATACAGCAAGACAAGGAAGCTTTTTGCACGCTGTCTTTGTAGACACACGGTTAAGTAGCGGATTACGGTAAAGAAGACTTTCTAGAAAATATTGAATTCAAACCGGTGTTTCAAAAAAATCGAAAGGAGGAAAGCCTGCAGTTTCCTCAAAACTGATTAATAGCTGATCTTTGATAACCTAGCATGGCATGAAACACTTCATCATTTTAAATGCGAAATTGCTAAACAAAAGCTACTAGAATATTTAATTATACTGAAAAAGACCTGAAATAAACTGTTACTTATTTTGTGATATTGATTTATTTCTAGTTCATCTAGCCATCTAGCCACCTGTCCATTCTTACATCCATTCCCCCCACTACCCGTGCAGCTATGTATTGATCAGGATCTCGGGGACTGTATTGATTCTGTGATTTGAGAAATTTATAAAATAAACAACGGCTAAATTAATTGTGCGTGTGTTTATATAATTGGTTCATAATAGGCATACACTTTATTGTTTTTTAAGTCAACATAATGAATAATGAAAATGAAGCAAATTTTACTTCTGACATATTATGAAATTCTTTACAAGAAAACTTGCATAATGAGGTTTATCTTTAAGTTTGATTCATTAATCTAATGGGTTAAATCTGCAGCCACCTTGTAATAAATGTCAGAAGATAAGTCTTCTTTGACTTTAAAGTATATCTCCAGGTTAACAATACATTATTTAGGTGACTAATGGATACATTAAAGTAATATTAATACGTTTAGTATAGCGAGTGTATAAAGCACAAGTGTTCCAATCAAAGCAAATCTCAATAGCAGTACCTGACTAAAACAGGTTACAATGTCACGGTTTATTTCCTTAGTTATTCATATCTCATTCTTAACATCTTATTGAACATCATATTTGACCGATTGTTTTCTAAAGAGCTTTGTTTATTTTGAAAACGGTGCGGAATTTCACGACCGTGCAAATGTTGGAAATTTTAGACAAAACATGTGAATCTGTTTTTAATATAATGCGATTACTGCTCTAGAGTAGATGTTATCCCTGCAATATTATCAGCAGAAAAAGATCAAGACAGAAAGATCAATTGTGGTAAGATTAATGGTAGACAGAAATCAATATTGAGAAATATTCCGAGTAATTGGGAGTCAACTGGAACTAGAAGCATTTGCTTTACATTCTTGTAGTAATATTTACACTATACAAATTGTTAATATTTCGCACAAATGCCCAGTTTTTATATGTTTGGACAACTTTATGAAACCTTTGGTTCAAGTAGGTTTATGCAGGTATTTTATTACAGAAACAGACCACGGAATAGAAGACTGATAATTACAATTTACGCAAATAAATTAACTTTGATTTACCAAGCATATGGACATGATTCAACACATTGTGTTGTTCCCATACCATTTTAAAAAGTGCTAGTTTGATCACGGACAGTTTAGGGTCAAGATCAATTACTACAAAAAATGAGTGTGTGCATGTGTGGATTTATGACCTACTATTTCCTAGAGTGAACTGACATATTCTTGTACGTTTTCAATACATATATATGACTGATTATCAATTAAATCCGTATTCGTTTCTTCTTGAACAATGTAATTGTCATAACTAACTTTTACTTTACAAAGGAAAAGCGATGCCTCTGAATGAAAAAAGTACATGCTGCTTTAATTTATTGGAATCAATAATCATTAATGTAGCTCTTCAGCAGATCCACCCTTTAATTGTTCTCCTTTTTTTTTTTAAAGTACAAAGCCTGTAATTTTTTTCCCCTACAGACAGAAATTTAAACCATGCACAATGTACAGAAAGTCGCCTCTGAAATTATTTTAACCTTAATGCAACATAAAGCCGTGCTGGAGAAAATTCAAGTATCTTGTGCGTGTCAGTGTTTAATTGGCAAATAAGGAGATTTTGATTACGGGCTGCATATCATTCGGTTTTATGCCAGTAACTGCGTGTATCTGCAAAGAAGGACTTGGGTATGACGGGGAATGGGCGGGGGGCGATTGGCTGATGCTGCCAAAGAGTCTGCCCGTGTCCAGTGGACTCAGCCTTAGCGTATTTCCCACGAGTGTTTAAAGCTGATTTTAATAAAGCGTATATAATTGCAGGAGCTGTACATTTTTTAAATAGAAAACATGCTGCGAATGTTTTCGATCATCAATGTTGTATGCGTATGCGTTTTAGCTTATTGATTCTTTTTTTAATTGGCACTGAGAATGCAAAACTCATATTTTGTGTAGAGAACATAACAAATAAAAATAAATGTTTGCACCTTAAGCGAGAGCATTAAGACAGAACTGTCAAAATATGAAATAGGCACATCTGTTGAAAATTAGCTTTTGTCTTAACTTTCAGACGATTATCTTTAGTCCGTGTATTTCCTTCTGCATCTGACACCTTTGTTTGTCTCGATTATTATTCTATATCATACCAAGCAGAATAGCTATTTAGGCATTGTTGTGTGCCCGGTTAAGGAGATTCTAAGTAACCGAATATTTAGAAGAACTCTGGTTTTGTGACATTTTTAAAACTAAGCTTTTTAATAATTATTGACTTGAGTGATCGTAATAGTACGAATGTCTATATAATTTAAAACTCTCTAAAACAATAACGGCCGTGGTTATATGGGTTTGTTTTCTGTGATATCATCCGATAATCGAAAATTGAGGTGTTGCAGTTTAAATAATGTATATATTAAGATTTGACTTATCTGAGCAATTTTTAACAGTGTTCAAAGCTATACTTTATCATCAACGACAACAATAATAAACCTATTCGATTCTTGCTAAGACTACTGTTGTGTTACAAATTCATTTTCAGAAGCTGACCGTTCCAGTACAGCATCTGAGGGAGCCCGAATCTATGAGGGTGAGACAGCGCAACGCAACTCTGCCCGGACTTGCACCTCAACATCACTCTCATTCTCACTTGTGTCGTCCTAAAAAATGCCAGCCAACTAACTTGACATCTTTGGGATAGTTTGAGTGAGAACCGGATTAACAGAAGAACTGAAAATGAGTCAACCAGAAAATAACTTATAAGGATTTGTTACATGAATACTTACAGCACTAATATTTAAATCGAAAACTGTTAAAGTTAGAGGTGTTAGCAAGTCTTCTTCGTGTTAATTGAAAGTAAAGTAAATTAAGTAGTGGCTGATTCCTACGGCCTTCCTCCTGAGAGGTTTAATCACCATCCATTTTTTCAACTAATGCATCGTATCTTTGTTTTTGAAATCACTGTTTAACGACGTAAAATATATAAAGTAATATTATAATTCGAAAATTAGAATGCACACTCCATACACTCAGCCACTGTGGCTTATAGGTCAAGGCTTTGGACCTCAAACCCTGAGGTTCTGGGTTCAAATGCCGGTATCCACATTGTGCGACAATGAGCACGTCACTTCAACTGCTGTGCTCCTAGGAAAAACAAAAAGAAATATAACAAATTGTATCTTAGATACTGTAAATCGACTAGGATTAAGTAATAATAATGCACACTTATGTTAACGGCAGATTTAATAAGTTTAATCACAGAAGAAAATGAATTAAAATCTTAAACATTATTAAGAGAAATAAAAATATACATCCTTAACATTTTTCGCGAAAAAAAGGCCAACAATCTTGTTAGGGTCTTGTAACAGAACATCATTTTTAAGCACTAATCACTGTATTGTCTTAATGGAAATAAGATCTCCTGTAACTGCCGTAGACGAATTACACAGTAACGGCAGCCAGTAGTATCTAATGGCCTCCTTCTTTACACTATACACATAAACTGAGCGGCTCTCATGACCGCAGAGCACCATTTCTGACCATGCGGTTTGTTTCGAAGTGGTCAGCCAATGTCTTCGAATTCTGCTTTTACAACATTTACACACACAACTTTCAATTACCAGTGGTTACTTAATTTTGTAGGTAGTAAATAAAAAATATTAATTTTGAGGTTGGGTTTAACTTAAAAGGCTCCTAGCGTTCAAATAGTAACTTTAATTACTCAACCTGTATAAGTCTCTCAGGATACTTCAATCGATGGTATTATATAAGACTGTAATTTTCATTCCCACTCATTGTAGACTTTACGTTTTACTGAAATATGTTTATTCTCATTCTTATCTTGTGCAAAGACAAGGCCAGATATTTTAAAGAAAAAAAACGGTATAAGAAGGAATAGTAACATAAAATGGTCTGCAAAAATACTGGAAATTGATTTTCTGCCTTTTTAAGATAATAGCTAGTGCTTTAATGATATTAATAATAATCTTATCAGTAAAAGAAATACAGATAAACACTGACAGTTGTTAGAATGGCTGCAGTTTTGAATTCTTTTAATTATTTAGTTTAACAAGAATTTTGAGATTTCTATACCCCAAGCTGCATGAAAGAGTACAAAATAATAACTTTTGTTAGTTTTAAAAATAATTATATATACTCAATAGAAGATTTTTTTCTTACAAAAGTTTTAGAGTCAATGAATTAACTTGTTTTGGAGGTTTAATTTGTATTAAAACATACAAAAAGTTTACTACTGATTTTTAAATACAGTCATAACTGTACTGTCATATTAATGATATCATCAGAGTCTGTCAATATTGTATCATTTTCTTATCCTTAAGGTTAATGTAGCTTAGTTAGTTCTGAGGCTATTCAGTTTAAAGCTGAGTGGAACTGTCATACAACTCAATCGACTTGAGTTTGAAACACACAACCATCACTGTACAATATGTTTGATATTTCCATGTACACTCAATGTTTATTTGGGTTTTCACAGGATACCCTATTTCCTCTTACAGCCCAAAGAGATTAGGTGATTGCTGAGAGCAAACTGACCCAGTATGAGTAACACAACAGTGTTCAGTCCAGGACTGATGTCTTTCTTTGGCTCAGCTGATACATGCTCTGGATCACCATGGCACTGTAATCTAATGAACGGGCTAAGATAGAAATGGATATATAATTCTAAAACTATATAGAACAGTGGTCTCCAACTCTGGTCCTGGAGGGCCACAGTGGCTGCTGGTTTTCATTCTACCATTTTTCTTAGGTGACCAATTTTTGCTGCTAATTAACTCCTTTTTCTTTCATTTTAGTTGACTTGTTTATTAAGATTAGTTCCCCTGAATTTCTTCATCAATCCTCTGTATTGCTTCATTTCTTTCCTTAAATGGCACCCAAACATAAATGAAATGTGAAGTGAGTAAACCAACAGAAGACCAACTAAATCAGGGCCTCCAACTCCAACCAATTTCACTCTAAGCGGTTGCTTAATTAGGCTCTGATTCTTGTTTTTAATGAAACACGTTCTTTAATTCCATGGCTTGTTGCTGCTCTTATTGTACAATGGCGTACATTTCCAAAATTATTGACTTTCTCTTTTCTAAGAATTTTACAATTAAAATGTGTTGTGTACCTGAGCAAATCAACATTCCTGAGACCTTCATCTTTCTTTATTTTCAGATACTGTATGATGGACACAGTTTGCTGATCATATTTTGGCTCATTTTATATCTCATTATTGTCTGACTGCTAATTAAAAAAAAAGAAGCAATTGAGGGGTCCGAGTCTTCAAGAGCAACTCAATTAAAATGAATTAAAAAGAAGTTAATTAGCAGCAAAAACAGGTCACTAACTAAGAAAAAGGTTAGAATGAAAACCTGCAGCCACTGCGGCCCTCCAGGACTGGAGCTGGGGACCCCTGATATAAAAGCAATAAGTCAATGAAATAATTATTTATCCTTTAGTTTATTACATTTTTCAGACTTTTGCATCAAGCAGTCATTAATGATTCATTTTTGCTTTTACTGAAGACCATCATACAATACATTGAGCAAATAATGACATGCCTGTGAAACAGATCATTTATAGTTATATAACCATGTTGTAATGAAGATAGAGTTTTGATATGATCGAGTAGTTCCTTTCAGATTATAATTTATATTTATAGCAAAGACATACATTTTAACTAGTAAAAAGTTAGTTTATTGCACACAAATAAAACTGTTTGAAATAAGCAGTCCCAAATATTTAATCTAATTCATGTAAAAAAAATCCATTTGGGTTCAAACATTCAATGTGAGAAACGTTGTATTAATATGAATATATGCATAGCATCCTACGTAAGAAGGGCAAAAGTCATGTAAAAGAGAGTGCAGATTAAGCTATATTTGATCAGCTACTTTTAACTGCAGTAAAGAAACTAAAAAAGCATTGATCAGTAATCTATACATTGATCTTTAGCTTACTCGATTTCTTCATGGAGATCAGTTATAAAATGTTATCAGGTTTTTGTAACCAGTACATAGTCTTTCATGTATCTGGGTGGAGACTAGACTACCCAAAGAAATTTCATGCCCATAGGGAGGGTACAGAAGCCACAAACTGTCAGACGTTTATCTTAGATTTCAGTTGTAAACCATATCCTCTGAAGGCAAACTTGTCTTTTCAATATGATCCTTGTAAATTCTGTTACAACAGAAGTTACAGTATTGGGCTGTAGAGTTTAGGACTTGTTCAAGAAGCACACATCTTTATAATTATCACTCGTTCTTTTCTAAATGATCATATGAAAGTGTCCAGCTCCTTTAATAAGATCATGTTTCTAGAATGTTCTCTTTTAAAGGCTCAGATGGAAAAATGGTTACTCACCCAGATGTAATCTGCAATATGTAAATTGCCTATGGAATAATTATGATACCATACTTTACTGGAGAAGCTTTTAATTATTTTACATTTTATCAAAGTCAATGTGATTTGAACCTGTCTCCTCACTGCACTTCATTCCTGGGTTAAACTCCAAACTTGTGAGCGTATAAAGTTTAAATATTCTCCTTGCGTTTGTGGGGTATTCTTCTGGCAACTCTACATTCAAATCATAGTCCCACGACAACCAATCAAATCAGTTTTGTTTCTGCATAGCAGGCGTGTAATCCTCACAACTCCCATCCAAACTGTTTTCTGTTCGATACATTCTACCCTCCAACCTCAGTTAGAATATATTAAGCATACATGAGCATTTGCCTCTTGTACTGACCTGGATTGGATCTAGGAAGTAATTAATCATATAATTTGCCTTTAAAATCATAATATCCTTTATTTCATCTCCCAGTTTGTTATCACAACAAATAAATCAATGTTAACTGAGATTAAAAAAAGCTTTGCTTGTCTTTAAGCCTGATATTGCACATTTTAGCTTCTGTTCTACACCGTATACTGTATTAAAAGTTTTATTTGCAGATTTCAGTTATTGCAGTCTAACATCAATCAGTGGTAACCTGAAGAGTGATGGAAGTTAAATATTCAGTGACATAATTCAGTAGTTAAAAAATTAGTTTTAATATGAAATCTACAAATACAATTTGCATATCAGGAAAACTTTCCATTTTTTTGCCTGTTCCATGACTCTGTTTCCAATGTTTGATGTTTTGGACTGGAAATAAAGTCAGACCTTCATATCTAGCCATCGTCTTCGAAAAAAGTCTGTGATGATAACAAGGTTCCAGTTCACATGAGTCATACAGGACTGGGAAGCTGGCTTTTTTTTTGAGATGTTGGGAATGTGGAGGTCCCGGGACAGGAGTCTGACTAATCTTCTCCAAGGGGAGCCCGGCTCCCGTCTGCCTGCTGTGGGCTTCCTATCTCTGTGTTTCATTTCACACTGTCACCCTGCTATCTCTGTATTCACTCTTCACTGTAGCATGCTGTCCAGACTCTGGGAGCTCTTAAGTGCCTTTATGCTATGTTTGAACCATTCATAGCAATTCTGCAGTTCTCCAGATTGTCCTATGCCATGCCATGGTCTGCTATATTATGACGTTGAGGGCTTTGGCTTTTATTCTTGTTGTTTTGATTTGTTTAATATATCTGTACTTCCTTTTTTAATAAGTGCATGAAGTGGAAACAATATAAATTATGAAGAGCTGGACGGAATGCACCATAGCAGTATTGTACCTAGTCCTGCTGATACATCAAAAGTTCAAATCTCACATTCAGTTTTTGTGTGCTGCTTGCATGTTCTCTCCATTTGTACATGGGTTTTTCTCCTTTATGTTAGTCACACATGCGATTCTAGACTGGCCCAATGAAAAATGATATCTGTGGGCTCTGTGATGGACTGGTGCCCTGTCAAGGAGTCATTTCTGGCTTGGACTGGATGCTGTTTGGGCAAATTCTGGCCTCCCACAACTTTAAATTGGATTAAGTCCATCCATTATCCAACCCGCTATATCCTAATAACAGGGTCATGGGGGTCTGCTGGAGCCAATCCCAGGCAACACAGGGGGGAAGGCAGGAAACAAACCCCGGGCGGGGCGCCAGCCCACCGCAGGAAATTGGATTAAGTGGACCTGAGAATGTTATTTTAAAATTGGGTAGAATTTTAAAATGAAAAATTGGGTAGAATTTTAAAATGAAATCCCCCTAACTTGCATTCATTAACACCTCATAAAAGTATCAATTCCAATTCAGTTCGATTTACTGTCCTTATAAATCACAGTCCAAGGAAATTTAATTGTGCTTCAGATTAAAAAAATAATCTTGAACTATTCCTAACTATACTCAACACTATTTAAATTATTGCTGAGAAGTGAGCCATCAGGAATATATGTTTTTTTATAACTAGAAAAAATCAAATTTGCACTTAGAGGGTCTGTACAAAACATTTTCAAAACCTGTCAGGATCTAATCAATAACATTTTCGAATAAGCATTTAAATTGAGGAAGCAGGTTCTCTCCCCTCTTTGACTCCATTTATCTTTATTCATTTATTAATTTATTTATTCACGTATTTTTACAGGGCGGCATGGTGGTGCAGTGGTAGTGCTGCTGCCTCGCAGTAAGCAGACCTGGGTTCGCTTCCTGGGTCCTCCCTGTGTGGAGTTTGCATGTTCTCCCCATGTCTGCGTGGGTTTCCTCCCACTGTCCAAAGACATACAGGTTAGGTGTATTGGCGATCCTAAATTGTCCCGTGTGTGTGTGTGTGTGTGCCCTGTGGTGGGCTGGCGCCCTGCCCGGGGTTTGTTCCTGCCTTGTGCCCTGTGCTTGCTGGGATTGGCTCCAGCAGACCCCTGTGACCCTGTGTTAGGATATAGCGGGTTGGACACTGACTGACTGACTTATTTTTACTAGCATAAAGTTTTACACTGCAGGCCTAGCTGTCTTTCTCAGGGGTGGGGATTGATCTGTTTTGAACCTTTTTTTTTTGTAAAACTTGAGTCATGTGTTTGGAATGTTATTTGATTTTAATAAAATCAACAAAATTATAAACAAAAAGGAATTTATTTTTTATGGTATTAAATATTGGGAAGTATTTATTACTAGGTAGCTTGACAACATAACCTGTTGCTATGTGTACAGAAATGAACTGTTCAAAGTCCATATAACAAAATAAAGTAAACCACAGAATGCAAAAGTAACAATTTACTTGTACCATATATTAAATTTAATTCCTCCATAGCTTATTTCATGTCTGACACAGTGGTTGGTATCTGTGCCTTAGCTTCTCATCCTTGGAAGAAAATCTCAGAACTGACCCTGATTAAATTTCCAGTTCTGAATTGGAATTACATTTTTGTCATAGTTGCCTACACTGTGCCCTCTACCACTGTGTGCACTGCAATAGGGCCTCTAGAAATGTCAGAAGAATTGTGAGCGAATTTATGTCATATGAGAGTAGATGAAATTCATTGTTAAATTCTTATTTACACATATCAGAAATGGACAGCTAAAATTAACTTATTTTATTAACAGCATTTTTACTCTGCCATATACATTAAAATGGCTAGAAATTTTCACATCTGGCTATTATATGTTAAACTGTAAATACATTAGGGGTCGTCAGTGGTTCTTTGAACTGGGGGATGCTCTTAGAGATCATTTAAAAACTCAAACAAGCATAAGTAAGTTTGAGAGGAAACACAGCAATGGAGTTTGACATGAAAATTTAGAATAAAGTTAAATTATTCCTGCTGTTCTTGAGCTACAAGGCTTGTTTGATCAATCAATCAATCAATCAATCAATCAATCAATCAATCAAACGTTTTATTCTATATTACACCTTTTACAGAGAAAACTATGGTAAGTCTCTTAATAAAGCACAAAAGAATACATTTTATATTGTTGCTTTTTGTATTATCTTCAGTGCTAACAGAATAAGGTTGCTTTTGGAAAGATATAACTGAATTAGGCATCTTTAAAAAAGGATGAATCGTGCAACCTTTTTTCTTTGTCCCCAGAAACTGTGGTTTTATTTGCAACTGCTTATTAGTTTATATCCTAATTAATTGTATTTCAGAAATCATTTTTCTATTATTAGATGATTTCACAATCTTGAATTAGACCAATTCATATGGCAGAGCTAAAAATAAACTACATAAGCCACATCTAATGCTTTGAAATATAAATATCATATTTGACATCTGATCTCATATTAATAAGGATATATTCAATAGTATTGTCAAAATTGTGTCCATTTTAGTTGTGTATTGTTCATTGATATATACAGTATCCAAAGTGTGGATGTTTACACTCTGTTGCTGGATTTGCCCCTTTTTACAGACTACAAAGGAAGGTCTTGTGCTTATTTCATTAGAATCAGATCAAAGTATTTATAATTTGTTTGTTAGGGACACAGTGACAAAGTGGCACCGTTGTTTGTACTCCCTCACAGATCTAAGAGATTGGCATCAAATCCTGGCCTGGGCACCGCCTTTGTGATGTTTACACGTTTTTCCTGTATCCAGATTACTGACTTGCTACATGGTACTTCAGAGTATTGGCTTCACATCATAGATAGATAGATAGATGGATACTCTCATACAAAATGTGCATGAAATAGAGGAGAATTAATAATAATTAATTAAGTTGAGTCACTAATTCAGCAAGTCAACCCAATACTATGATATTTCCACCATGATGCCTGGCTGAGAGTAATTATGTTTTATCTAGACATAATGAAGAACACACCAACCAAAAATCTCAACTCTTCCAGAGCTTTAAAAAAATGTGGCAAACTTTAAATGAGCACATGTGTACTTTTATTAGAGAACTGTGATTTCAACTACTTTACTTTGTCATGGATCATTTATGCCCTGCATCTTATTGATGGAACACTAATATTAGCCAAGAAGAGAGACCTGTAGATTCCTAAATGATTTTACAGGGTTCTTTTGTGACTGTGTTAAAACTTTAGTCATAATTTTGGGGGTGGATTTGGTGGAATAGGCAGTGCAGGGAAGACTGTCTGTTCTCCCAAATATCTGAATATTATGGATCTTTTGTAGGTCTTATGGGACGAGAAGTGCCTCAAAAATGGATGTTTAACATTTTTCTAGATTGATACGCATTAACATTTGTTTCTGAAGTTTTCAAGGAACTTCTTTTAATCATATTATGATGTGATTTTATAAATTGTGTGCTGACAAATTTAGTAAGGTGAACTTTAATTAGATTAACATTAAGTAGAGCTTGTCTTGATCAGGGATGATTGACTTTCAATAGCTGATCCAATTAATCCTTTAATTGGGATGATTTAACCTTTTAGCACCAGAAGACTTGGTGTTCCTAAACTTTGCATTCCAAGCAAATGATACAATGAGACCATTTTAATGTTTTCTTTGTTAGACGTCTCTGTATTAGGTAAAAAAAGTAATTGTGAAATAAAAGGTAAAACTTACAAAAGAGTCACATACTGGCTTAATATACAGTACTGTGCAGCAGAAATGAAGAGATACATTTTAATTGGATAAAGGTACATGAAAAGCTTTTTTTAAAAAAGTGGAGTCAGTTTAATTACAAAACAAGATGTCAAAGAAGCATGGACAATTTCCTTCTTGACAAGCTTTCTCATCTTTTTTATGATCCTTGTATTAAGAGTATGTCCAAAGAGACATTTACATTGCTATTGAGGTAGGAAAACTTCCATTTAATGGATGTAACTAATGAAATCAGGAAATGCTGAAATGAAACATTGAGGGTTTTATTGATATACTGTAAATGTATGAACATTCAAAGTAATAACAACATTGAATAGTGAAATTAAACTGTAAGCTACAGTCTCCGGGTTGCAGATATAAATGTACATAAAGATAAAAGATTATATGCCTAAGATAACAGAAAATTCTCAGACCAGGTTAATTAAATTCAGAATTGTGGTAAACTGCTGCCAATTTCAAAGGCATTGGGTGTAAGGTAGGGACAAACATTGAACGGGACTGTCGAAAATCACAGTATCAATATGAAGATAACAACATTTTAGTAAATGTCTTGAAATGTTACATAAAATATGTTTTTGATGTATATTTATTGAATTCATACTGACCTAATGGTTTCCACATAAAGCACAAACCATTAAACTCAGTGATCTGCAATCTTAAAGTTGGCAGAAATGACAAAGAAAAATAAACATGTATGGCGAAAATCGTATTTGCTGCATTAAAAATAAAAAATTAAATAACAACATAAAACAGTTTAAAAAGGTCCATCTACAAAAGAACAATTTAAAAAATATAAAGCATTGAAAGAAGAGAGAAGCAGACAAACTGAATAAGGAAATTTATATTATACAGTACATATTAGGATGTGCTACTCTTTACAGTTTAAGGCTTTACAAATGTTAATTCTTCATAGTCAATTTTGTTAAGTTCTTAAATCTATTATAGCCCATTCCGTACAAGGATATTGGAAATTAACCTGCCAGTAACAGGAAGAAAAATATTGCAGGGCATACTCATATCTTAAAAAAAAGAACATATTCAGATGTGCTTCTCATATATAATTGACTTTTAAAGTTTCTATTTCTATATTTTTTATAATGAAGTGTTTAGGATTATTTCTGTCTTCAGATACCATGAAAACTTTGCATAATATAAATCCAATTGTGTATATCATCCAATTTACCTATTAAATTAATCATGCTGCATTTCAAATGTAATATACATTAGTAACTAAAATAAACTGATAATGATATTCATCTCAAGTGTGTAGTATGTTCTATCATTTCAAAAAGGGAACTGAAAACTAAGACTCAATTTAATGAAAAGAAAAGTTTTTTTATGTACAGTAGATAGATAGATAGATAGATAGATAGATAGATAGATAGATAGATAGATAGATAGATAGATAGATAGATAGATAGATAGATAGATACTTTATTAACCCCAAGGGGAAATTCACATACTCAGCAGCAGCATACTGATAAAAAAACAATATTAAATTAAAGAGTGATAAAAATGCAGGTAAAACAGACAATAACATTGTATAATGTTACCGTTTACCTCCATTCCCCCACCCCCCCCCCACCCCCCCGCCTGTGAAATTGAAGAGTCGCATAGTGTGGGGGAGGAACGATCTCCTGAGTCTGTCAGTGGAGCAGGGACAGTGACAGCAGTCTGTTGCTGAGGCCGCTCCTCTGTCTGGACATGATACTGTTTAATGAATGTGGTGGATTCTCCATGTTTGACAGGAGCCTGCTCAGTGCCAGTCGCTCTGCCACAGATGTCAAACTGTCCAGCTCCATGCATCTGTCCTGCTGAAAAAGAAACTAATTTACAAAATTTGGCTACATTTTTAAAGTTTCTGCTTTGTTCTTTACAAAAAAAGTTTACTTTAAGATGAAATTCTAAATATGTATTTTACATTCTCTGCCCTTCCTTGCATATATGAATTTGAAAATAGGAAAATTCTTACGTATATTTTTTGTTTTACAAATCAAAAATATTTGCATATGTTAATTAACCTGATTGGTCCTGGTCAAAGAGGCATGCTATTTGCTGTTTTTTTGTTTGTGACAGCAAACTGATTAAGGAAAAAAAATATAATTAAAACAGCTTAATGAGTAACACAATGTGCTCATTGTTTCTCTCTAAAACAACAGCCAAGTGTTTACATCTGCTAAAATCAATGGTGGTGATGTGTACAACTAATAAGAACATTCCAAAGGTTTTCACTCTTGTTTAGAAGGCCATGTCATTTGAAACATCTTCAACAGCACAGTGAGTTGTCTTATGAATTTATTAACTTACGCTTCAGAGATTGCTATTTTATAGACGAAATATTCAGTAAGTATTCCTAAGGTGTTCAAAGTTACTTCCAAAAGAAAATATGCAGCACTCTCCCATAGATTAACTTTCATATTGTGATACATTTAGGTCCATAAATATTTGGACAGTGACAACTTTTTTCTAATTTTGGTTCTGTACATTACCACAATGAATTTTAAATGAAACAACTCAGATGCAGTTGAAGTGCAGACTTTCAGCTTTAATTCAGTGGGGTGAACAAAACGATTGCATAAAAATGTGAGGCAGCTAAAGCATTTTTTGAACACAATCCATTCATTTCAGGGGCTCAAAAGTAATTGGACAAATTAAATAACTGGAAATAAAATGTTAATTTCTAAAACTTCGTTGAAAACCCTTTGCTGGCAATGACAGCCTGAAGTCTTGAACTCATGGACATCACCAGATGCTGGGTTCCCTCCTTTTTAATGCTCTGCCAGGCCTTTACTGCAGCGGCTTTCAGTTGCTGTTTGTTTGTGGGCCTTTCTGTCTGAAGTTTAGTCTTCCACAAGTGAAATGCATGCTCAATTGGGTTAGGATCAGGTGACTGACTTGGCCATTCAAGAATTTTCCACTTCTTTGTTTTAATAAACTCCTGGGTTGCTTTGGCTGTATGTTTTGGGTCATTGACCATCTGTATCATGAAATGCCGCCCAATCAATTTGACTGCATTTAGCTGGATTTGAGCAGACAGTATGTCAATGTCAATGTCAATTTATTTATATAGCACATTTAAACAAACATTGTAATGCTGTGGCCAAAGTGCTCTATAAAAATAGAACAAATTAACATAAAACATAAATAGAAATAAAATATATGAACATAAAATAAAAATACATAATAAATAGAAGTAATGTTATATACATAAAAAAATAGAAGTAATGTAATATAATCACAAAGAGGAAGCCATCAGTATTACTAAAGGTAACTGAATGCAAGTGAGTAGAAATGAGTCTTTAATCTTGTTTTAAACAGTTCAATTGTAGACGACTCCTTTATATGATGAGGTAAAGAGTTCCACAGGTGAGGTGCGACAGCTGCAAAAGACCTGTCCCCCTTGGTTTTACACTTGGTACGAGGGACAACCAGAGACAGCTGACCAGAAGATCTAAGCACTCTAGATGGCTGATGTAAAACACACAGTTCAGATAAATAGGCAGGATCAAGCCCATGTAAAGATTTAAAAACTAGCAGCAGGATTTTAAAATCAATTCGAAAACTGATAGGCAGCCAGTGTAAAGAAGCTAAAATAGGAGAGACAGAGTCATACTTTCTTGCCCCCAACCAGAAAGCGAGCGGCAGCATTTTGTACCAACCGTAACCTGTGTATCAAGGATTTGTTAATCCCAGAATACAGCGAGTTGCAGTAATCGAGTCGAGAAAAAATAAACGCATGAGTGGCTATCTCAAGATCCCTAGAAGTTAAAAAAGGCTTTATCTTACCTAATAGACAAAATTGGAAAAAGCAACTCAAAAGTTTCTCAAAAGAGAGGTTACTGTCAAAGGTAACACCAAGATTGCGGACTTGAGGTTTGGAAAAGACAGAGAAAGAGCCAAGAAGACCAAGACCAATTTGGGCTTTAGCTGATGGACCCACTATAAGCACCTCCGTTTTATTTTGGTTTAGATCAAGAAAATTATTAGCCATCCAATGTCTCTGAACACCTCAGAATTCATTCGGCTGCTTCTGTCCTGTGTCACATCATCAATAAACACTAGTGTCCCAGTGCAGCCATGCACGCCCAAGCCATCACACTGCCTCCACCGTGTTTTACAGATGATGTGGGTATGCTTTGGATAATGAGCTGTTCCACGCCTTCTCCATACTTTTTTCTTGCCATCATTCTGGTAAGAGGTTGATCTTGGTTTTCATCTGTCCAAAGAATGTTTTTCCAGAACTGTGCTGGCTTTTTTAGATGTTCTTTAGCAAAGTCCAATCTAGCCTTTCTATTCTTGAGGCTTATGAGTGGCTTGCACCTTGCAGTGCACCCTCTGTATTTACTTTCATGCAGTCTTCTCTTTATGGAAGACTTGGATATCGATACGCCTACTCCCTGGAGAGTGTTGTTCACTTGGTTGGCTGTTGTGAAGGGGTTTCTCTTCACCATGGAAATGATTCTGCGATCATCCACCACTGTTGTCTTCCGTGGACGTCCAGAGGCCTCATGTATAACGCTGTACGTAGAACTCACACTATAACATGGCGTAAGCACAAAAGCGGGAATGTGCGTACGCACAGAAAAATCTAGATGCAAGAATCTGTGCATACGCAAACTTTCACGTTCTTCCACTACATAAATCCCGATCAGCGTGAAAAGTAATGCACGTGCACGTGCCTTCTGTCCCACCCCAACTCCTTCCAGAATTATGCCTCTTTGAATATGCAAATCGATATAAATAGCCTTCTGTGAAAAGACAATGGGAAAAGCACGGGGGAAAATATAATAATTTCAGCGAATACCAAGTGGAGGCAAAGGAAAAACGTACTATATGTTGGTTTAAACAGTGGTATAATCAACAAAAGAAAGTAGATCGAGTGACATAGTGTCGGAGAAACTTGAAAGCTCAAGTTCACAAAGTCGCACAGTGCCCGAAATAAAAAAGAAGTTTGTCACATATCAAAGTCGGCGTGAAAAGGCGACTCGTAGCGGACCGTCTGAGTGTCATATGAGTCATATGAAAGCTTACTGTATTAGGGTACAGAGAAAAAAAAATAGGCACACAGTGGGAAAAAAGCACGAAATGTCAACTTTAATCTCAAAATTTCCACTTTAATCACGTAGTTTATTTTGTCATTAAAGTAGAACATCATAAACTTAATCTTAAAATCGTTCATTTTACTAGTTTCTCAAGTAGCACGTTAAATGCTTTGTTCTGTGTTTGATCTTCTATGTGCTCTATGTGTGTGAATCACTACGTGCTTCCGTTCTTTCTCTTTCTCCGACAGGACACAGAATCCATTACATTTGTGATATTACAGCTCTCTGAATCATTAAAATACTGAGATGTATACGTGATATCTTTTTCATGATGATAGGAATGAAAGCATGTTATTAAACATGGAACACGGTGGCACAGTGATTGTTCATATCTCACGCAAGAGGCTTGCTGCGCCATGAGCGACCTTCAATGAAATAATTTATTACAGAAGTACTGTCTCTTTCAAACGTACTAACCTCCAATTCCTGTCCTTACTTTTCTTTCTCCAAATACTCAATCGCCACACAATCAGCTCTATAATAGACGTTAAGCCATCTGTAAGCTTAGAACGCCGATTCTTCAAAACTTTTAAGGAACATTGAAATATCTTCATAGTATGTGTTTAATTATTCTATCCGTCTATCCTTCCAGTGTCGCGACAGCACCAGCAATAATACAGCACAAGGCAGGAGCTATCCGTGAACTAGCTAGCGCTGCGGCACCGTGTCCTCACATGTTTAATTATTAACAATACAGATTATTTAAATGAAGTTAAAGTTTTATCTGTATACTATAAGCAACATATTTTGCTGCATTTCATCTTAAAAATGATATTGTCATCATACGCTCTTTATAAAATGGCACAGGTTGTGCAATATTATAACTGTAGTGCAAGTTTACAGTGGGGTAATTGTACTTATAAGTACAAACAGTTCTACAAGGAGCACTTGATGGACTGATTGAGTACGTTTATAGTTCTTGGGATAAAACTGTTTCTGAAACGCGAGGTCTGTACAGGAAAGGCTTTGACGCATTTTGCCATGGCTGAGGTAGTGTGTGCTTGAAACTGAATACCGATAATTCTCGTTCCGATCAGCTGCTGCTGTGATTCCCCACTCAGATACAGTAATATAAATACTCAGAGTGGTGCAGTGAGAGTAATATGGAAAAAGATGATCCGCTGTGGCAACCCTTAACGGGAGCAGCTGAAAGAAGAACAAGATGCAGTGAGCGTAACAATGCTAAAGCAGTTATGGTATTGAGAATACTATGGCTATTCCCTGGACCATTATATTGCTACAGATTAATTACAATCAGATGCATTACACTAATAAACAATATGCAGTTAATTTCAGTGTATTTATAAAGCCGCTTCAGGAATGTGGGTCTAAGAAAGAAAAGGTAACCACACAGGAACAGTAGCACTGCTTTGACACTGGGTGCCGCCAGTCTGCAAAACCGAGTGGAGAAATTGCGTACGCCAGGGTATGAGGTAGCGTGGAAAAGTGCGTGGTTTTACGGCAAGTTTAGGTTTTATACATCGCGATTTGAGCGTGGAAACGTTCGCATGCAACATTTCTGTGCGTACGCACCGTTTATACATGAGGCCCCAGGTCTTTTTGCGTTGCTGAGTTCACCAGTGCTTGTTTTCTTTCTGAGGATGTACCAAACTGTAGATTTTGCCACTCGTAATATTGTAGCAAATTCTCGGATGGGTTTTTTCTGTTTTCACAGCTTAAGGATGGCTTCTTTCACATGCATGGAGAGCTCCTTTGACCGCATGTTGTCTGTTCACAGCAAAATCTTCCACATGCAAGCAACACACCTCAAATCAACTCCAGGCCTTTTATCTGCTTAATTGATAGTGACATAACGACGGACTTGCCCACACCTGCCCATGAAATAGCCTTTGAGTCAATTGTCCAATTACTTTTGAGCCCCTGAAATGAAGGGATTGTGTTAAAAAATGCTTTAGTTGCCTCACATTTTTATGCAATCGTTTTGTTCACCCCACTGAAGTAAAGCTGAAAGTCTGCACTTCAACTGCGTCTGAGTTGTTTCATTTAAAATTCATTGTGGTATGGAGTTGGTCTCGTCTGTTTATAGGAGATGGTCGTCTGAAGCAGAGCTCCGCTAGCAGCGGCTTTATTTTCCCACGTATTTCATATTATTTAGAGGTATCCTATATTTAACCCGACCAAGGAACTTCCACTACAATATACAAGCATGAGTAACAAGAAGAAAAGTCAGAAAGAACCAGATAAGAAACTTAAAGCTGCATCAAAGTCTGGACAGACTTCCGGCCTGAGTGCAAGGTATGGCCTCACGGAGACTGACCTGGTACAGGCAGACGAATGCGCAGATTTCCTGGGACCCCGCTCCATTGTATCGTCTCCAGTCGAGAGTGAAAATGGGAGCGAAGGTGCAAGTGATACAGGTCGCGATGGATCGCCGATTTCTGAGGATCATTTGAGACTAGAAAAGGCCTTGCAGGATGTGCTCTCATCTACTCATCGCGAGCCTGCAGCATCTGCTGTAACAGGAGCTGCATTTCCAGTCGCGGAGCATGAAATCCGAAGCGAACTGTCCGAACTGAAAGAGATGATCACTACACTGGCCACTGCCATGGTTACGGCCATAAATGAGCTTAAGAAAGATAACAAGAATGATCTTAAGAAGGCGACCATTGAGCTCAAGAACGAGCTTAAGAAGGATAACAAAGATAAGGAAACGCGTCTATTTAAACGTTTTGACGTGAACTTTAAAGGCATGTTGGAGAAATTAGTGGAACACATCGAAGAAACTAATTCCAAACTGAAAATGCTTGCTGACCAGATTAATGACGTTTCAGATCAGCTGGAAGACGTTAAGCAGGGACTCACGGCTCGAGTTGAAACAGCGGAACAACTGGCGTCTAATGCCGATGAAAAAGCCACAGCTGCGAATTCTGAATGCAAAAAACTTGGAGACAGACTTGCAGCCCTGGAGGATGGGTGCAGAAGAAATAATATAAGAATTGAGGGTATACCTGAGAAACGAGAAAGCTCAAGCTCAAGCCCAGTGAAATTTGCAGTAGAATTACTGTCTAAAATAATTGGAGATGACTTTAAACTCGACATTGAGATAGCCACGGCTTATCGCACAAACAGACCAAGCACCTTTAAACCTAGGTCTTTTATTGTCCGCTTCGAGTGACTACGATGTAAGCTTGATGTGATGGCACTTCTCAGACACAAGCAAGAGATTATATTCGAAAATAATCTTATTCGTATTTTCCCCGACTTCTCACCATCAACAGCTGCAAAACGCAGAGCCTACACTGACATTAAAAAGCTGCTACGGAAAGCTGATATCAAATACAGCCTCTTGTATCCCGCCAAACTGAAAGTGGAAGTTCAAGATCAATATTATATTTTCCTAAGCAAAGAAGAAGCTGAAAAGGAACTAAAGAAGCTGTTTCCGACACTTTTTTGAAAGTTAATAAGGAGCCGTATTCTATCAAGGCATGGGAAGGACCTATGATCTGCTCTCTGGATCCATGTTTAAAGAGACTGGTATTATAATTATACATCCTTTTCTTTATCTGGACTTTATATGTTTATGTTTTAATCAGAGTTATAGAGTTATAGACGTGAGTGTGAAAATGTGGAAGTAATTAAAGTAGAATTGTTTTTTTTTTTTGGTTTTTTTTTACTCTACTATACCTTAAAGTAGACTGTTTAACATCATACCCTTGGTTTATTGCTTTTTCTACTATTTATACTATTACCATTATACTATTACAGTAGGAATTACCCGGTTTATCCTAGACTAGTTTTTAAAATCATTCCCAGGGTTGATTCTTCTTCTTTTTCTTTTTTTCTTTTTTTTTTTGTTTTTTTTAATCTTAATATCTTAACTTAAAAGCGCTGAAGATTATTTCAAGCTTAAATACTGTTAATGATAATATTTTCGGCAGATAGTATTAAGAATTTAGCTGCAAAAGATATCTCTGTTTTAATTCTCTAACGCCGCTGCAGGGTGGGGTTTGTTTTGTTTTGGACGTGCTCTGTCTCTTCGTATGTCAGAGGACTAGGACATCGCAAAGTGGGATCTAGCCTCATGTGGGGAGGCAAAATGGGGGGGTGGGGGATAAAGGGGGGAGAGAAGGAGAGCAGGTTATATCTAATCTATTCTTGTAATCCTTATAATTTTAAATATCAATGCAACAATAGGCTAAAATGCAATAACTCATGGGGAATCTTGAAACTAAGATTAAAACTGCCATATTACCAATTAAAACTATAAAATGACATTAAAAACTCAGAATCAATGTCTCCATGATGGGGACAGTTAACTTTGTGAGCTGGAATGTTAAAGGCCTGAATCACGAATTAAAGAGAAAGACAGTATGCTCTCACCTAACAGGCTTAAACGCTAAAATAGTAATTTTACAGGAGACCCACTTACTAACCAAGGATCAGTTCAGACTACAAAAAGACTGGACTGGCCAAATGTTCCATTCTAGCTTTATAAATAAAACTAGAGGGGTGGGAATTCTCATACATAGAACAGTTCCATTTGTAGCATCAGATGTAGTATCAGACCCTGAAGGGAGATATGTGATGGTCATGGGCAACTTATATAACAGTAAAATGATTTTGATAAATGTTTATGCATCCAATGTTGATGATAAGGAATTCATGCAAAATCTATTTGCATCCATTCCCAATGTGAACACTCATAAAATTATAATGGCTGGGGACTTTAATTGTGTTTTAAATCCACTCTTAGATAGGACTCCTGTGACAGGGGGGACGACATCTAATACTGCAAAGATAATTACACAGTTTTTAAATGATCACAACTTATCAGACCCCTGAGGTTTCTTAACCCAAACTCAAGAACATATTCGTTCTACTCACCAGTGCATTATAGCTACTCAAGAATTGATTATTTTTTTATAGATAATAATTTCCTGCCTACAATTAAGTCATGCAAATACGACAATTGTTATCTCTGACCATGCCCCTCTAGTCTTGGAGTTAAAATCATTAAGCCCCTCACACTCACCTCGCAGATGACATCTTAACCCTCTTTTATTGGCAGACGAGAACTGCACAGAATTTATATCCAAACAAATCAGCTTTTTCTTAGAGACAAACACGTCCACAGAGGTTTCTGCAGGAACACTCTGGGAAACTCTAAAGGCCTTCTTAAGAGGACAGATTATTTCATATCTTTCCCACAGAAATAAATTAGAAACCAAGAAAGTGTCAGAGCTAAGAAGTGAAATTACTAGAATAGATCAAGAACAAGGCAGGCGTCCTAATGAAGTTCTGCACAGGAAAAGGCAGGCCCTGCATACAGAACTTAACATCTTAACAACTAAAGAAACTGAACAACTTATTTATAAGTCTAGACAGCATTACTATGAACACGGAGAAAAAGCTAATAAGCTTTTAGCTGAACAAACTCACAAACAAGAAGTTCACAATGCAATACCAGTAATCACCAACAAGAATGGAGAAGAAATCATTGACCATAATAAAATAATGCACACATTTAGAGATTATTATAAGTCTTTATATTCTACTGAGCCCAAAGAAGACAACGCACAATCTAATGCATTTCTGGATACATCACAGATACCACAAACAGATGCTTTAAGTGCTGAGGAACTGAATAAACCTCTAACGCTAACAGAATTACTAGACGCTATAAAATCACTACAAAGCGGGAAATCATCAGACCCTGATGGTTACCCCGTAGAATTTTATAAGAAATTCTCCACTCAGCTAGCTTCCCTCTTATTGGCAACATTTACAGAAGCTAGAGACAACCAAAAACTACCTCAAACATTTCGACAAGCATTAATCACCGTCTTTCCTAAACAAAATAAGGACTTGTTACAATGTGCATCATACAGACCAATTTCACTCCTGAATAATGATGTTAAGATACTCTCAAAAATCCTAGCTAGAAGGATGGAGAAAGTGCTGCCCTCAGTAATATTACAAGATCAAACTGGATTTATTAAAGGCCGACACCTATCTTCAAATCTCCGACGCTTGTTTAATGTTATATATTCACCAGCAAAATCAAACACCCCAGAGATATTACTATCATTAGACGCAGAAAAAGCATTTGATATGATTGAATGGAATTACCTTTTCACTGCATTGGAGAAATTTGGGTTTGGCCCGAATATTTGTGCATGGATCAAACTACTGTATGCCAATCCAGAAGCTTCAGTTTGTATTAATAACATTTGCTCAGACTACTTTAAACTAGAACGTGGTACCAGACAAGGATGTCCCTTGTCGCCACTGTTGTTTGCAATCGCTATTGAACCACTGGCGGTTCACTGCCGAAATTCTTATTAAATAAAGCGGATTGTCAGAGAAGGACTGGAACAGAAAATTTCTCTATATGCAGATGATATGGTCTTATATATATCAGACCCAGAAAAACACTGTCCCTGCTGTTTTAACAGCACTAACAGAATTTCAAAAGATATCTGGTCTTAGAATTAATCTGAATAAAAGTATACTCTTTCCAGTGAATTCACAAGCATATAATATTAGATTAGACACCCTACCTTTTACCATAGCAGATCAGTTTAAATACCTAGGGGTAAATATCACAAGTAAACATAAAGCTCTTTATCAACAAAATTTTGGCGTCTGTATGGAAAAAATTAAGCAAGACTTGCATAGATGGTCAACCCTTCATCTCACTCTAGCCGGAAGAATTAACATTGTTAAGATGAATATCCTCCCTAAACTTCTCTTTTTATTTCAAAACATTTCAATATATATCAATAAATCGTTTTTTAAACAGATTCAATAATAACCTCATTCATTTGGAACTCAAAACACCCACGTATCCGAAGAGCGACCCTACAAAGACCTCAGGCAGAAGGTGGCATGGCTTTACCTAATTTTCAGTTTTATTACTGGGCAGCAAACATACAAGCCATAAAAACCTGGACACAAATAAATGAACATACACAGGCTTGGTCCGCAATAGAAGTAAAATCCTGTAGTATTTCTTTATATTCCCTGCTCTGCTCTCCAATAAATGAAAGCTATCGCAAATATACTAATAACCCAATTGTGCTTTACTCACTCAGAATATGGAACCAAATTAGAAAGCATTTTAAGATGGAAAATCTTTTATCAGTGGCACCTCTGCAAGAGAACCACCTCTTTCAACCTTCGCAAGTATATCCAGTTTTTAATACCTGGAAAAATTTTGGGATTAAAATGCTCAGAGATCTTTATATAGACAACATATTTACATCTTTTGAACAATTACATTCAAAATTCAACTTCCCAGCTACACATTTCTTTTACTATCTTCAAATTAGAAATTTTGTTAAACAGAAATTGCCCGATTTCCCCCACCTTGCACCCTCCACAATGCTGGAAAAAATACTGCTCAATTTCGAGGAAATAAACACTATTTCCGCAATATATAAAATCTTATTAGAGTCCCTACCTTTCAAAGATCCAAGAGGACATTGGGAAGAAGATCTGTTAATCAATATATCAGAAAAGGAGTGGAAGGTAGCCAAGCAGAGAATTCACTCGAGTTCTATATGCGCAAAGCATAGAATTATTCAACTAAAAATTATATATCAAGCTCATCTGTCTCGCTTAAAACTGTCCAAAATGTTTCCAGGGCAGGATCCAACCTGCGAACGCTGCAACCAAGCTCCTGCCTCACTGGGTCACATGTTCTGGGCCTGCACTTTCAGACAGCCTTGGTATCACAATCCCTCCTAAACCATTAACAGCTGTGTTCGGTGTTCTTCCAGATGGACTTGAATTGGAGAAGGACAAGCAAACGGTGATTGTACTCACTACACTTTTGGCACGCAGACTTATTTTGTTAAATTGGAAGAATCCTAATTCTCCTCTTATAAGTCAGTTGGAAACCGATTTTTTATATTATTTGAAATTGGAAAAAATCTAATTCTCAGTTAGAGGATCTGTACAAAATTTTTTCAAAACCTGGCAGGATTTAATCAATATTATTTTAGAATAAGAGAAGTAACTATTACCGCATTTATATTTACTTCTCCCTTTCTTTTGTTTAATGTTGCCTTATTAAAAAGCCTTAAGCAATTTTCCTTTAGCTAAGCTGTCCTTCTCAGGGGTGGGGTTTGATTTGTCTTCAATTTTGTTGGGTTATAAATTGATCTGTTTGTATGGAATGATTACAGTGAAAATTAATAAAATAAAAATATAAAAAAAAAGAAAGTAAAAAAAAAAAAAATTCATTGTGGAAATGTTCAGAACCAAAATTAGAAAAAGTTGTCTCTGTCCAAATATTTATGGACCTAACTGTATATGTGTATATATATATATATATATATATATATAATATACATATATATTTATATATACAGTATATATATATATATTAGCAGCTGGAGATCCACAAAGGGAGAAGAAATGAATCACGTATCATAAAGTAGTTTTTATTCCTGAGCTTTCAGCCCCTACCAGGAGCCTTCATCAGAGGATAATGCTTAGACATACAAGAATCAACGGCAATATATACCAAAATATATATATATATATATATATATATATATATATATATATATATATAAATGGTTGAAATAATGAGCCCAGAATGAGGGCGAAACACGTGTCGCGTACTCTTTGCATTTATTTGACAGTAAACTATTTCAACCATTCTATGATCTGCTCCTCACAAACTGAGGGCACCGTGGCGGATGTTAGCAGATTGCTGGCCAACCACAAGCGTTACCTGGTAGGTAACCACCCATACAATCAGATTGTGACACAGACTTCGAATGCCGTGAATATATATATATATATATATATATATATATATATATATATATATATATATATTCTATTTTTCTAAATCAGCGTGACATATCAAGCTTTCTACAAATTCTGCTATTTCACACATTTGCTTTCTCTTCTATTTCTCCTATTTGTTTTTTACAGTACTCTACTTACTTTTTTCTAAGCCATTTTTTAAAATCAATACCCATCTACAGGCCCCATTTCATTAAACAATGTCTGCTTATTGTGAAAGCACAATCATTTCATTTTCCTCGAATGATAGCAAGCTTTTAAAATGCTAAATATTTAAATGAAATAATATTAGAGGTAAATTTTAGGTAGTTTTAAGCTGTTGCACTGGTGTTGCCTATGCAATGGAAGCATTTTCAATGTCCAGTTAAATTAGATAAAAGTCTTGCTACCAAGTTCTTTTTGATTTGAAACATATAGGTGTTAAGGTGTTTATAGGTGTTAATTAAAATTACAAAATTAAAATAACTATAAAATAAAGACCACCTTCCCCATCTGACATTTAATCAGTTTGCTATTTTTACGTAAGTTAAATGTATATGATTATTAAAGATCAAAAATAGATCACCTCTCTCCTCTAACCAATGTGTCTAATCTTCCAAGGCTAATTATATATATTATAATTGTGTTCCATTAAAGAGTTTCTTTTAGAAGTATGCACAGGAATATAGTTTTTGGTGTATCTAAATTTCTCAGACAATTATTATATCTACTCAAATATGTAGATGCACCTACTGTACTTCAAATTCAGATAGTATCGAGGTTTCTGAATGTCACAAAACTTTTACAGTAGTATATAATAATTACTTTACTTTTTTCAAAAGTTTATTGGTCTTCATGTCGAAATGCTCTACATTTGTTCAAGGACTTCTTATGCATATTACTTTTGGGAGTTAGTATTGAAATTCTTAGTAAAGATATATTTATTATGTAATTTGTAACTTGAAAATTTTGGAATTGCATTTACCTGTGGTCATGTTTCATCACTCTGAACCTGCACCCATTGAAGAGCGCTATAGAAAAATAAAGTGAGTTAAATTTAATTGAAGCTCCTACAATTGGAAAATCCATCAAATAATTAACTGGTTTTACCAAATTTGGTATTGGCTAATCTTAGATTTCTTGAACCTTTTCTATTATTAATATTAAGTGCTCAGGGCCATCTTAACAGCATTATAGGCCGCCAGGGAAAGCAGTGCACTGGGGCCCCTTACCTACACAACCACTCAGCAAGTCACAACATACATACTATGCTTGTGGGCCACCTGGGCAACTGTCCAGCATACCCATGCATTAAGACAGCCATGTTAGTTCTTATTGTGAAATTTAATAATTAAGAAATATAATACTGTACTAGACTTTTAGAACTCAAATTTGGCTTACAAATGGTATCTCTAGTACTGAGACAGAACCTCTCAAACATGGGTAACTGAGTTTTAATTTCTCATGAATAGCTGAGGATGTCATCAGTGTATGTTAATACATACATTTCCTAAAACTCCCTGAAAATATCATTAATAAAGGGTTGGTTACTGCTGAGCAACTGACATGACCATATAGTATACCTATATTTTGTAGTGCCCAGAATAATTATTAAACTCAGTTTAACATTCATTAATGACAAATAAAGATTAAATTGTAAGTGCTTCACAGATTTCACTTTATGAATATTGGTCAGTAAAGAATTTAATTTAAGAAGTTATTAAATTAAATTGACACTTTTTGGGAATTTTTTATATAACTATTTAATTACCCTGTAGCCACATATTCCTTGATAAAATTTCAATTGTTTCATCTATTGGCCCCAAAATAGTATAAATTCTTTTTGCTGGTAAAAGTACATGTGGTGAAAGATCAATAGCATAATTGTAGTGTCAGTGAGTGGGAAATTACAATGATTTTTCATTGATGAACACATCATTGAAATCAGAGTACTCCTCTGGAATGCACTATTTGAGTTCTGTTATTGTGGACAACAAACCACCCTGAAACCCCTAACATAGGATGAGCCGCTTAGTTTTCCTGGGGATTCGAGCATGTTTCCTACATTTTCAAAATGTTCTGAACTCCCAAAACACAACTATACACACTGCTGGATCTTGTATCTTTCATATAAACTAATTACTGATTAGCCTATCTCCATATAGTCTCAGATTCCTTATTTTCAGGTAGGGATCTGGGACCTCATACATAAATGGTGCATACGCACAAAAGTGATGTGTACCCCGTTTCCACATTCACTTCAAGATGTATAAAAACTAAACTTGGCGTAAAGCCACGCACATTTTCATGGCATGGTCCCCCCATGCTTATGCACTTTCTACTAGGTTTTGCAAACTGGCAGTATTCAGCATCACAGCAGTACTACTGTTTCTGTGTTGTGCTTTACTTTTTAAGACTCACATCTATGATACGGGTTTTATCAAATGTACCAAAATTAATTGTGTATCATTTACAAATTTAATTAATTTGATTGTAAGCATTCTGTAACAATATAATGGTGAATTGAATGGCCAAGCTATTCCAACTACCATGGCTGCTTTAGCATTGTTAGAAGACATCGCTAATGGAAGAATTAGAAGAGAGCACATATTTACAGATGATGATGACTGACTTGAAGGTCAATTTTGATTTCCAAGAGCTATCTTCTTGGAAAGAAGCTGTTGCTGAACTGGTGCCAGCTTTACAAAGGCAGACTTTGAGAAATTGTGCTCTGTTTGCTCCTTTGCGAATTCTGCCCACTTTTGGGTTTTTAGCCACAGGAGCTTTTCAACGTGAACTTTCTGACACTCGGGTATTTCACAAACATAACTGAGTCATGCCATGCCAGCTGTATAGGATGGTATTATCCACTTGTCATCTAGATATATAAGATTTCCTTACACCGTGGTTAGACTGGAAAACATAAAACCGTAATTCATAGCAACGTCCAGATTTCCAAATGTAATTGGAGTGGTCAACTGCATGCAGATTGCTATTGCAACAGCGCTGGACAAGATACATCAGCCAGGGATGAATCACCAAAAGAATGAGCTGGCATTACATCATATACAGCTGGAGAACCTATAAAAACGGCAGCTCTGTACAATTGCAGATGCTTTTTCCAACTAGTTCAGTAAAAGGCAAGCTGTCTTTTTAAGGATAGTGAGACACCTCAAAGTAAACAGCAGAGAATCGATCTGTTGTGGCAGTCAGTGCTGTCACTACACTCTAAAGGCACTTTCAGAGAATGAATTTGCTTATGTAAATAGAAAGCATTTCCACTTTAATAATGTGCTACTCTATAGTGCACAGAAAGTGTGCCGCATTGTACAGGCATGTACCTGAAGAGAGGTGTTATAATGAACCTGACCCTAACCCACCAAATGGTCAGCCAAGTCGGACACCATTACAACTTTGTTTGAATATAATTAGCTGACTGTAAAAACAGGTTAATCAGATGCAGAATTTATTTTTTAACCAAATCATTTAATATATGGTCAATATCACGTAGTACAGCCCATATATTCCTTAGTTCATAGGCCACATCTCTTACAGCATCCACTGTTGCATTTTGTTACTCCAGAACAGCATCTGTCAGCACACAGCCAGACGTCTCCCAGTGGTTTCTTAGGCAGAGGTGTGTATTGTGAAGTCCCGGGTGCGTACAGCTAACCTAACCCAACACAGATAAGCAGGACACAAGGTCACTACACAGACCACGTTATATTCCTCAGTCGGGAATTGTTTTCTATTGCTCCCCATTTCTCAGTACAGTACATATAGAGCCAACAGAAACAGCAGTCTCTTTACCTCCAATCCTCCATACAGGCTTTGTCCTTCTTCCTCCTGACTCTAGCCATTGAATAGTGGCAACTGGCCCCTTTATAGGACACCCAGAAGGACTCCAGGTGTCCAACAACCTTCTTCCAGCAGCATTTTCTGGTGTGGCTGAAGTGCTGCCAAACAGGGGCCAGTAAACGTCCAGGCGCTCCCTGGCAGTGGCCACCGGCCCCAGCAGGGTTGAACTTCAATATTCCACACCCTTGGCCCCACTTTAAGTCAAGGCCCTCTAGTGCTGAGAGGGAGGTAATGATGTGGATAATGGGCTCTCTCCCCCGGTCCTTCCATTGTCTAGGTGTCCCGGCTGGGTAAGGGTCCTGGCCAGCTGCCACACTATGCAGCCAGCACCCAAAAACGTGCTTGATACAGCAGCACCATCACTGCCTCAGCATCGCACAGGGGTCAGGTTTTGTAATATTGTCTGAAACAGAATAAACAGACGGTGAGCTGTGACTTGCCTTTTCATGTTGACTGTGATATCTGACCACTTCTTTTCTCTTTCGGCCACGCTTCTGTTGCTTATACCACTGTGTAAGCCAACAAACAGTAAGCTTTTCCTTGCCTTGACTTCGCATTTGCTGAAATTCTTATTTTTTTCATGTGCCCTTTCCATTGTTTTTTAACCAAACACTGAACGGAAGGTGATATTCATGTTGATTTGCATATTAAGATATGCAAAATTCTGTGAGACGTTGGGGTTGGGCTGTGGGCGCATGCACATGCTTTAAATTTCACGTTCGTTGGGATTTGTAAAGGGGAAGTGCATGAAACTTGGTGTAGGCACAGATTTATGCATGTGGATTTTTTTGTGCATATGTACATTTCCACTTTTGTCCGCACGTCATGTTTTAGTGTGAATTTTATGCATGGCGTTATACACAAGGCCCCTGGTTTTAAAAGTATTTACACCTCACCTTGTTCTTTTTCTTTCCAATAAATGCATGTCTAGGAACACATTATTACTTTATACATTTGCTTTTGTTTAATTTGTTATTAACATTTTTATGTACTGTATTTGTTTTTATTTTGTATGTTTATTTTGGAGGTGTCTTCATACTATCATTTTCTGCATTTGTTTGTTTATGACAGCAGCAATTTTATTTTTGCAGATTTTATGGACATCATTTTATGTTTGTGGTTGCTGTGATGCTATATGGTTGTTTGACACATGATGCTCATGCCATGTGTCTTATGATAGCGTGGTGGCCATGACATAATAAGTTGCTCACTCGCATTAAGCAAGCATCTGAACTTTAAAACCTATTACTGTGAAGCCCGGCAAGAGACAAACACTCAGGCAAACTAAACACCTACTAGAGAAGTTTTTTTGAATTCTTGATTTGTTTTGACATATAGCTATACTTAGCATAATCATTGTAAATTCAGTCACAACAAAAACACAGTCCTTGTAATAGTCCCCAGCTTTGGTGTTGGCTATTCTTTCACTAAATCTGTAAAACAAAATGTAATATTCATTTATACTGGTCTTGAAAAAAAAAGCCAAAAAAAAATGAACATACTGCATGATTGAACCTCACCCCGTTCAATACAGATATGACAGTGACTGGCAATGTCATCTTTGAATTATTCTGGAAAGTAGCTCAGATGATACATTTTGAAATTAATTATATATTGTGAGTAAATAAGATAAAGATGGATAAAAGGTTGAGGTTCCCGAAAGAAGCCCCTTTTAATACCCAGTATTCACCAGACTTGTCAGCTCTGGCAACCTAATAATTAGTGTTTAGAAGTTAGTCCATCAACAAATATCAGTTTTCCGTTTGTCTTCTTCAACACTCTAAGAGCTGAAATGGAGAAAAGGTTTGTGACTGTGACCCCCCCTCCCCACCAAGTTTGCACTGTGTTTCCCTTCACCAAAATCCATGGGACTCTCCCCATGGTCATGTACTTGGCAGTATTCTCCTATTTGATTTACTGTTTCAAGTTCAAAAACTGGTTAGTAGCACCAGTGCTCTATTTGTGTCATCAATAACTGAACAAAATCACTGAACTAAACCAATGCAGCAAAACTTTCAAAACTGTTTTAACAAGAGTGATTGCTGTCACTTATTATAGTCACCAGTCTCAGAACATCCCAAATGAAAGTGAAATTATAAATGTAATCTTTGTTTTCCATTGTTTATTAAAGATCTTTTTTGAAGTTCAAAAATTAATTTACATTGACTTAAGAAGCCTTGGCAACTATTTACATCACTGGAGTAACATTCAGGGCAATGGATCCAAGGCTCAAGAAAAGGAGGCTGGCGGAGAGCTTGTTTTTGTTTTTTCCTTTGTAGGGATATCATAAGGATAGTTAGACAAAGCACAGGTCGGTCCTAAAAGAACCGAGTAACTAAAATTGACAGACCAAACTCAATTTAAAAATCAAACAAACTCAGTGACAGATTTTAAACTAAATTGAATTTCCAATTAAGTAAGTCTCTCACAACAAAGTTCAGAAACCTTAAAACTTCAAGGTGATTTTCGGTAAGATGACTATTATATGACATCATATGTCACAAAGTGCATGCACCACATACTTAGCAACATAGTGTCATAGCGAAAAAATAATCAAAGATGGCAGCTGCAATAAAAATATGCTTAATGATGTTGCACAGTTAAAATATAAATAAAAATCAACAAAACAAATCAGATACAATTATTACTGCATATTGACTAATAATGATTTGGAGAATAATAGTCCTTGTTAAACAATAGATGAACACAAATTATTCTATCACAATGTGTTTAAAATTACTCTACAGTGCTTAAAGGAGGTCTAAAGACAACACTGTATAATGTAGTTTAAAGTTATAAGCATCAAGAAGAAACTGCTGGAAATATTGAGTGTTGAATGAAATATAACAAAAAATATCTGCTATCTGAAAAAAATGAATATTTTGAAAATGCTAGAATATCTGAAGTTGATAGTTTCAAATGATTCTCTTACTAGAGCTGTAATATTAATCACACATACAGTATGACAAGATATGTACGCTGTGATAAAGTACAGTTAAACCAAGTTTTATTTAAGTAATTTCCTTGCATGCATCCTATGCAGGAACCTAACCCTATATACGGTATTTGTCAAAAGCAGCAACAAAATTTGGAATGGGACCAGAGTGGTTTGGAATCTGTTTATATTAAAAAGAAAAAAAAAACAAACAAAAAAAGTACAACCTTATAGCAAAACTGCATTTACTTTTTAAAATTATTTAAAATTATTTTAGTATTAAACTCAGATCACTACATCCATTTGTTTGTTGTCTGTTAACAGTGCTACAGCATCCATTGGCAATGGCTAGAAGACACTTCTGAAGATCAAATGGTATGGGGGTTACTCCTGCACAAGGGGATTCCAGCATTTAGGTCAGGAAGTTCAACTTCAGAGAGCTGAGGATGGGATCCATATAAGTGCACAAACCCTACTATCCACTCCACTTGTTGGTTCAGATGAGCTTAACAGGTTAATCCGGACTCTGGTAACCCTTTTCGGGCCTTGTACAGAGTATCTCAACATGGGCTGCAACAGGTTATAATAGCTTATAAGCAATACAGTGAGGATTTGCTGTGGAATTTGCAGGATTTCATTAGCTGAATCTGCTAAGATTAACCTTCATAACAAATCCCTTTACCTAGTCTTCCTGAAAGAGTAAAAACTGCAATCAAGATGAGATATAAACATACTGACCTAAAAATCAGTGATATGCCCAGTACCTGACATATGACAGAGAGCTCTCTAAGCTAGTATTATTAAAATTGTAATAACTTTATTCAATTCTGCTAAACTTAACTTTTTCTGTAGTATTGTTTAAAGGTTTGTGCATATTTTCTGGTGGAGGTGCCCTCCTCTAGCTAACTCATTTCCATACAATAAGTAGGTTGTGGAGGGGAAACACAGGTCAACTTTAACAGAAGCTATTCAGATGGTGTCTTACTCTGGCCAGTTTCTCATGCTGAAGAGAGTTCATGGGATTTACAGCCCAGGTGTGTTGTCAAAGCAAGCAGTTTCTACATTGAAATGGTTAAAGTTTAAACTTAAAGCTGAAGAAAGGTTGAAGTTATCTGGCTTTTGTTTAAAATGTATTGATTGACAAAAATAGTTTTGCAGTATATTACAAATCCACTTCGTGAAGTGCATCTTATCTTCACAAGGATCTGAATTAAATTATTTTTTAGCACGTAAAGTTATTTGTATCTTTTCCTAACTGTTAGTATTGATTACTAATTATATAATTTACTTTACTCTATATGATTTTGACATGCTAGTACACAGCAGAGCATAAAGAATGCACAGGTAAATTACATCAGAAGTTTTTGGTTATTCCTACCTATATTACCAGCATATATATCAAGGAATTAACTAAGCAGATGATGTCCGACTAAATAATAAAATAATACATATATAGTCACAAAATTTTCACATTTTTTATTGCAACTTTAATGATTATTTATTACAAGTTTGAATGATATAAAAATAATACATATTTAAGAAAGTTCATACAAAAAGCACAAAAAAAGTTTACATTTGTAGGCTGGTCATGTGAATAGTTGATTCTGACCTTTCAACCTCTGCTGGCCCCAGCTCCTTGTAAACTTGCAGTGAAGTCTTAGAAAACAGACACATAGATGTTTTTTTTTTTTACAAATTGAAATTTGCCTTTTCTGCTTTTAACCAGTCTGTTCATAGAAAATTGTTCCAGGATTCTTGAGTATATTCCCACTGAATGTTAGCAACTGTCAGGAGTCCTTATTATTTTCATCTTGTTACTCTGCTAAGAATATGATTTTTGCCCAGAGATATGGTGCTATTAACCCTAACCCGGGCCAAAGGAAGAGTCTGGGACAGATCCCTGGATATTAATTATGGGTGATTTATGATGTCATGAAATATTTTAAACTCTGATCTAAAAGGTTAATCCTGTAAAGGTTGACTACACTCCCAAACCTTGTATATTTGGTAGTTCACGGGACCCCCAAAATGATTTCCTGACCAACAGATGTTAAAAAAAACTTTTCTCCCTAGAAGCATTCAGGAGTTAATTTTTTCATGACATAATGCAGCTCTGAGGACCACTGTATGAGGTTCTACACTTGCTTAATGTTGTTTCATTGATGTGCATTCTATGTTATTGTTGCATACTGTACTGTTGATTCTTTTGTGCTCTTCTCTTTGCTTTTGCAATGTCATACACTTTTAGATACTTCCCAGCTGTTGTTAAGTATGCAATTGCTGTTGCCAAGTATGGATGTGCAAACATTGCTTTTGATGTTACCTGTGTCATTATATAAGGGCACAAACTGCATGTGCCTCCCACCTGAACTTTTCAAAAGGAAAAAACAATCACCATCTTTGTCAGTTCAAAGTATCTGCGGTTTTATATATATTTTTTTACAAGTTTTACCTTGTCTTGTTTGGTTGTTTGCTGGGGGCCTAATTCAGTTATGAAAATAAGTTTTAGGCATTCTGCTACTTCACCCTACTGTTCACATGAAAAGTTCAGATCAGCAAGAATGAATGGCCCAGAGCTGAACAAACTGGTTAATGAAGTAGTTTTACTGCACACTAAATTAAGCAATGTTTACCCTCAGGTTACTTACTCTACTTTTGTAATGCATCAGTTTCTCAAAAAAGTTAAGACCCTGCATTAATTTTACAAAACTTGACAAAACCACAAGTAAGAAAAATAATTCACTGCCACTTTATCAAATCAGATCCACAACTAAACAGTCCTTGCAAAATTAGCATAATATACAGAATATAATGTAACTAGCCATGTGCGCCCAACTACGTTGCGTGTGTTAAAGTTGTCTGTGAAGGGCTCCCTGTTTAAACGCAGCTGCCAGTCGTGAACTGGGCCCTTCGTTGCACAGCATTATGATTTTTTATAAGGGAAACAAAATTACAAAACAAAACCCTTGGACATTGATTCGATAGGAACAGCCTACTCGGAATCACTGTCCGAATAGTAATTACGTGGTGGTGTAGGAGCATTTCTGCTTCTCTCCGTTCACAGTCCGACTCGTTTTCACGATGCTGTCATTTCCTCTCACGATCTCTTCTCAACCTTTCTCCAATCTCGCAGGTTGCTTTGTTGCAATCCAAAGAGTAAGGCAGTATACACGGAGCAATGGTTATAAAAGGGGGACACATAGGTATCCAGGCTCTTTAAAGCATAAATAGGGATCACTTCACTGACATGTGAGCAAGCCAGGGTACAACTGTGAGACGCGCAGCACTCGCCGGCTACAACGTAACAATAATAATTTCCGGAACGTGCTGTTACGTTGTCATTCATTTTATCCACTGTCTTTCTTTCATTCATATGTTACGTAGGCACGTACCTTTTATCTTCGGCAATCTCATTCTCTAACCAGGCCTCAGGAGCTAACCAGTGTAACACTGTCCACCACCCCTTTCGTTATTCCGGCACATTGTTGACATCCGTGAGTAACAACAACGTACTAAACTGGAAGGTGGTCTACGCATGCGTGGAATTCACGGACAAACAAAGATCAAGATCCAAATGAAGATTATATATAAAGATTAGTTAATTTAAAAGCACAACAATTTGTTTAGTTTGAATGTCTGTGTTTTGAGGTGTGACTGGAGTACTACAGTCTTCAGTAGTATAAGCCTGGAGGAGATTCTTAATGCAATGCCTATGTTTTAGCTGTCTCTCTACTGACATCTAGTGCTTCTTCTTCTAATTCATTCGCAGACAAACAAAGATCAAGATCCAAATGAAGATTATATATATAGAAGATAAGAAATTGTAAGGAAACAGTGGCTGAATGGAAAATTGTTTTTGTACTGCTTCATGGCATTAACTCTGTAAACACTGGTAAAATTTTCAGAAATATTTGGACATTAATGTGTTATTTTATATTAATGATATTTTAACGTAGTAAAAAAAATAATTTTCCTACCCTCACCTATGGTCATGAGCAAATGGTAGTGACCGAAAGAACGAGATCACGAATACAAGCGGCTGAAATGAGTTTCCTCCATAGGGTGTCTTGGCTTTCCCTTAAAGATAGGGTGAGAAGCTCAGTCATTCAGGAGGGGCTCAGAGTAGAGCCGCTGCTCCTCCGCATCGAAAGGAGTCAGATGAGGTAGCTCGGGCATCTGATCAGGATGCCTCCTGGACGCCTCCCTGGTGAGGTGTTCCGGGCACGTCTAACCGGGAGGAGGCCCAAGGGAAGACCCAGGACACGCTGGAGGGACTATGTCTCCCGGCTGGCCTGGGAACACCTCGGGATTCCCCCGGAAGAGCTTGAAGAAGTGGCCGGGGAGAGGGAAGTCTGGGCATCTCTGCTCAAGTTGCTGCCCCCGCGACCTGACCTCGGATAAGCGGAAGAGAATGGATGGATGGATGGATATTTTAACGTTTTTTGTGTGTCATGTCTTTTTAGAAAGGCTACAGAGGAACAGGACATTCATTAAATTAGAGTAGTGTGAATTCCACACAGGTGTTTTATAATTTCTTCATTATGAGATTACAAATTATTATTTCAACATGTAATAAAATGTACTTTAGTCTGGCCATTTTTTTTTACTCATCATGGGCCTCATGTATAACACTGTGCGTAGAATTCACACTAAAACATAGCATATGGACAAAACAGAAATGTGCATAAGAACAAAAAAAATTCAGAATGATAAAACTGTGTGCAAGCAAATTTCCACACACTTTCTCTTTATAAATCATAACCAATGTGAATTTTAATGCACATGCACACGCCTTCAGCCCCATTCTATCTCCTCCCAAAATGTTGACTTTAATCTCAAAATGTCGACTTTAATCTCATAATTTAATTTGTCATTAACGTAGAACATCGTAAACTTCATCTTAAAATCAATGTTTAATTTACTAGAGTTTCTCAAATTCCATTGTGCCGCCTGTTTGCAAAACCAAGCAGAAAAGTGGGCACGCAGAAAATCTGCATTGCTTTACTGCAAGTTTAGCTTTTATATATTGCAAAGTGAATGTGGAAACGGGTGTATGCAACATTTTTGTGCGTGCACACTGTTTATACATGATGCCCCATGCCATTAGCAAGCATATCTGTGTAAAGAAGCAGGCCAATTAACCAACTAAAAACACTGAGTAAGTTTACATGTACACACAAAACAAGGATAAGGTGAGAAACCTGGCTAAGGTATAAACTTGGTTTCTTAAAAACATTGGTTTACATGCGAAAATGCATTTCTGCAGTTCTCCTTTGGCAAAATGCTCTGATGTCATTAAACTGCACAAAAAAGAACATCATCAGCTACCATGAATCCAAAACAATGCACAAAGGCGTTGGTATGTATTTTTGTCCATGAGGTGCTGTGAAGTAAATTCACATTTTTTCACATTCACATTTACTTATTTGGCTGATACCTTTATCCAAGGTGATTTACAACATTCATGATACTTTTATTTACATTTCTTTTGGTTTTCCAATTGGAACATTCCCATTTTACATCCTTCACCTGAGCCATCAATGATTTATGGTATAAACACTGGCCGGTACACCACCTCATTGCACTCTTTCAGAATATCTATGGTAAATAGTTGGATTAAAACTGAACTGATACTTTATTAATATGTTTCTGTTAATTGATAGCATGCAGCACACTCTTTTCTGCTTGGCTATGCGGTTGAGCCACTCAAAGGACCAGTATACTGGTACGTCACGTGTGCTTCTTGTCTGACACACAGAGGTGCTAGTATAGTAAAGCAGGTATTTTTACTTCAATAAAATAAGTACTACATTACCTTTAAAGCATTACCCTGAACACTGCTCCTAAGATTCTTCTGCTGAGCTTAGCACACTATGTGGAGTTCACCAACGTAAAGTTAGCGATTTTTGAAATAATGAGATGGATTATTTCAACCAAGAGAAGGAACAAATGTGATCAACAAAGCATTTGCCTCAGGAAATGTATATTGTGGATGCTTCCACTGTCTTCTATCTGTGGCTCCCAAAACCATGTTCAAAGCTAGCACCTGTATAAGCAAACAGAGTGTAACAGACATGTGCAGACTACAAAATTCTTAAATGTAACCCAGATAAGGGTTTACATAGCCAAATAACCAGGTTACTCACGAAGAAAACTCTAAGTGTGTAAACTTGGTGTCTCAGAGACCAACAACCTGGCTTCTCTAACCAGAATAATGGTTTACATGGTTTTTTCGAAACCCGATTCCTGTGATTAACCAAGTTATTAAAGAGTATGTAAACATACTCATTGTTCACTTCAGCTCCATGTTTGCATCTTTATGATCGATGCGTCTAGTAAAAGTGTTCTGGTAGGCTATTTTTAATATTTGAAAAATTAACAATAAAATATAGATAGTTAACAGTTTCACCGTTATCCAAGGAAGTGAGCTGCTGATTATTTGTGGTGTAAGCTAAAGCTAAATTTCCATAAATTAGGGGAGAAAAAGAAGAAAAAGCATGTCAGATATAAAGGTGGAAGTTAATTTCATGTGTGCACACCATTGGATGATGTTTAGAAAAACTTTCAAGATCCCAGTCCTGTAATAGTAAATGGAAAATAGAATTTAGTACAACATGAGGGATTTTTCATTTTAAGACATCCTGGTTTGACCAATAATATGGAAAACAATCTCAATGAGCATGGTCTTTTATGTTTCAACATCCAGTTAAAAGATCCCTGCCTTGTTAGAAGCTATTTTCCCAACCTAAATGGGAAGATGAAGGTTTAATAGGATGCTGCTGCATTAAGGATAGATGTGCTATTTCAATGTCTTTCTACAATGTGATCTGCTCGGGATTGCTAAGTGTACCATCCATCCAGCCATCCATCTTTTCTTTTTGTGAACTTGTGTATGCCATTTCAGGGTGACAGAAACCCAAGGCCTGGCAGCACTAGGCTGAAAACAGTAATCAGCATGTGTGCATATATATATATATACACACACACACACACACACTTACTCACTTTGGAGCAAGTTTTGAATTGCCCGTTGGCTTATTCTGTATCTATTTGGGGATGTAGGAACATGAAAATTACATACCTGGAGGGAAACCCATGCAAGAATAGAAAGAAAAATCAAACTTCATACACACAACAATCTACCACGGGATTCTGAAGCAAAACACTAGATCTTTAAAGCAGCACTGCTCCTGAGCTAACAATGCTAACACCTCTATTGGATCACAGCTATTTTAAATGGTTAAATTATTTCATGTCCTCCGAGACTAAAACTTCACCTCAACATGCATTAAGCATTTGTTGTAAGCATGAGTTTTTAACACGAAATCACATGGAACTAAGTGTTAATGTTTGATGTTTATTTAAAATATTTCTATCGTATATATACATTTATCACTTTTCAAATGCTTCAAATCCTTATCTGGCTTGTGGGGAGGCAAATTAAAAGAAAATCTATTTTTTTATTAAAGAAAATTCTGTGAGTTAATTCCCCAGTTATTCCCACCATTAAAATAAAGTATGACTAAACCATTTTAATAAAACACCACCACCTTTAAAAAGCCCTGTGAGACATCTCTGCATGTATCTGAAATGCTTTCACTGGTACATGCTTCTTGAAGCAAGTTCAAAGTAAAGATGTTATCATTATTTATATAAAAATGCCATGGTGTCATTTTTTTTTCTTTTGGGGCTTTGTGATCTCAAGAATTTAACCCCTGATCAATTGGAACCCTCCTCCCACCTGTGTAAGGAATATATGCTTTTAACCCCCAATCTTGGAGAGCACAGCCCTTGCACCTTCCATGTAGTGTTCTCATTGCAGTTGTTGACAGCATAAAACTTCATTGGGGACTCCCACCCCATTTTTCCTTCCAAATATTATGATGAGGAAATGGCTGAATCATAGGGGTGCTGATGTTAGCAACTCCCCAGGAAAAAAAACTATTTGGATAAACTGATGTGTCAATGTAATGATCTCACATGAAACAATGGTAAATTAACAACATTTTGCTCCTGCACTACATGCAATGCCCTTTGAAATCTGCTAGATCCACAATCCTAATAAAATATTACAATAATCTGAGAAGTATGAGAGAGTCATTCCACACAGGTGGCATAATAAGGAAAGTACTCAAGAAAAGCCATAGAGTTACTGCAAACAATTGTCAGATAAAATGTTACTTTAAATAAATAAAGGACTGATTGAAAACACGGTGTACATAGAAAGGTGTGCAAAGTTCATGTGCTGTCAAGTACCACTTCCACACCAAAATACCTTATTAGTACAAAACTCAAATGGTGAAAGCCTGTCTTATTTAACAAAGAAGTTACACATGCACAATGAGAATACCACCTTCGAGTCATGCTTTAATGTCAAACTTTATTGTAGATCAAAGGTAGAAAATAGCTAACAAGTCCCTGAAATTGAATGTCTCCGTGTCTTAATTATTTCTCTGGTTATTATTCCATGAATCTGGGGATCCTCTTTAAATAAAAGTTTAAACAAAATTTGATTTAAAAGTGCCTTTGATATAGAAAACCAGAAAAACCTCTAACACTGATATTTGCACTATACATGACACAACCCAAAATACTTGCTGTTGCCCAAGCACATTTGAAATCTAACATTTCTATTATCCATAAGGTACTAGGGTGTTGTACCATGTTAGCCATTATGAATATAGAGAAAAGTCAAGCAAAATGACACCTTTTATTGGCTAACTAAAAAGATTACAATATGCAAGCTTTCGAGGCAACTCAGGCCCCTTCTTCAGGTTACATCTTAGGTTACATCTCAGGTTACATTACATCTTGCCTGAAGAAGGGGCCTGAGTTGCCTCGAAAGCTTGCATATTGTAATCTTTTTAGTTAGCCAATAAAAGGTGTCATTTTGCTTGACTTTTCTCTATTATCCATAAAGAAAGATGTATAGTAAGTAAACAGAGTGGCAAATTTGGGAATTAAGAACATGCTTATTAATGAAACAAATTTACAAAATGTTTGCAAACAATGTTCACCAAAAATATAAATTATTTTGATTTTCCATTCTTGAGTAACCAATACAATATATGATTTTCTGTGACAAAAACAAAGATTACTGAAGTCCATTTTCACTTTATTTAAGAGTTTTCACTGAAAATTATTTAAGCCCAATGCAAAGCTTCATTTTTTGAGGACTAAATCTTTTTGATATTTTCTGAAGACACTTTTTTTCTCTGGTCACTTTTCAATTTATCATAGCTTTCTATTGTGCTATGATTTTATATTAACAATTTGGTGTCTTAGTGAATTATTTTTAATTTTAAGACAATAGTATAAGGTGCTTCAATTTTCAGTTTAACAGTATTTAGACAACAATCCTGGAATTTGCAAAAAAATAAAAAACTGTGAATGATACTGAACAAAATCTTCTGTAAAATAAAAATCTTTGGTAAAATCTTTATTTTCCAAGAAAGATGCATTTAATACTTGTGAGGTCACAGTAAATGAGTATTTAAATGCATGTTTGCAGCACCTAAACTAAAGTGTTACCAAAACTAATTGAATTTTAAAAGTTGTTGTAGTGGTTCCATCATTATGACATTCATATTTGAAAAACACAAATCTAATAAAAGCAAATATAGGAAGACAATTATCCTTCTAATGAAAACGTTTCTCCAGTAGTGCGTCCAAAGCATGTAAAGTGCATCCAGGAGTCATTTATCACTTGAAAAAAACTTCTGTCTTTTTCCTTTGTTTTTGGGGATGTGTTTGATTGTCAGAAGAATTGCACTTTCACCACATGAACCTTAAGTTGGCTCAATTGATTTTTTCAGAAACTCTTTTCTCAAACTGCTGCTTTTTCTGCTGTAAAATCGAGCAAATGAAACATGAATTATGAAAGTAATTTTGAAAGACTATTTCTCTCCTGTAGTGACATCATTGTTGTTTTTATGTAAATGAAGATCAGTTTCATATCTTCATGTATCGAGTACAGAACTCTTCAAAAACTAATTTCATAATAATTGTTCATAGCATTATTGTTTTTTCTTTTTAAATTTCTCAGGGCAGGTCATCAATCACCATGTCAGCTTTGTTAAATGTTGCAATGTATGGTCAGTGGTCCATCAAATTTCACTGGACAAATCCTATGCGCAGACCTTGCACTTGTAGTTAAGGACTGATAGACTTCTCACAAAGGAATAAAGCAAAACGATCATTTATTTAAAATTCACAATTTTTAGTAGTACAAAATACATTTTAATATTTTTAAATCTTCTAAAAATAATAATTTAAATCTCAAAAATGTTCAAATATATTCAATGTTAAAAAATTTCCAAATGAAGATCAGCCAAAACAAAGTACCATTGTCATTGGTCGGATCTGCTTATACATATACATTTTCACAGTTTCGCTAATAGCATAGGTAGATGTACAGTATGGTTTAAAAAGGGAGATTTAACATCCCTTTCTCATTGGACACACTTAGACTCACACTGCTGCCAATTAACAAAACCATAATGATCTGAACTATCAAATTGCTATCAGACCTGCTCAAAGATATCTGCCTTTCAAGCAGGTAATATTAAAAATAAAAAAGAAACAGCACTCAAGAATAATAGAAAAGTGTTACATTATTGTTTAGAAGAGCATTAATAAAATAACATTGAAGTCAGTTTGCATGATTTTCCAAATAATCTGCACAAAGGTCAACAAGCTACACTGTTAATCTCTGAACTCAGAGCCCACTAACGCACAGCCGCATAATCAACACATTTTATTTTGTTGCTGTAATGTTTCTGCACTGCACACAGTATAGAGTTAAAACTGAAGAGCAGCCTAAGCATCTAACGATTAATGTCAAGAATGGATGATCACAAAATGAAAATATGACCTACTTGTGTTTAGAAAGTAGCAATAACATGTGGAACATATTTATGGCCAAACTGTTATCTGTAATAACAAGGATACAGGATAGTGATGTGACTTGTTTGCATTTGACAAAAAAATAAGTAAATAAATAAATATCAATTACAACAACATGCAATAGTAAAGTAATTCAGATCTAATAATATGCACAATATAAATACAGGTATCTTGTTGTACATTCACAATTGTCAGTATTCCAAAAGGACTGAACCCTGGCCTTCATCAAAAAAAGATTGGACAAAGAAGCAACTAAATTGATGGAGCTGAAGGTTGTTTGTTTTCCAGGTCAGAGTGGAGCATATAAGTATAAACACTGAGGTTTAATTCAGGTTCAGAAACCAAATTTTATGTTGTGGTCATTATGCATATCTATCTATCTATTGTAAAGGAGACAAAAACACATGATAATAGGTTTGGAGCACTCAGAGGCAAACCCCATATATTAAGGTTGTGCAAAAGGCGTAAAAATAAAACGTGTGGTAATGCACAAAGCTGGGACGTCCTTGAAACAAGTCAGTTTGCACAAGATGTCGTTGTTTCCTCTTATGATGGATTATGGGAGGAAGCGGTGGGTCCAGGTGGTCTGAACCTGGAAGTAACGTCACAATGAGAGAGGTGTCGTTCTTCCTTTCTGCAGGAGGGGAAGGAGAAGAGAGAACATTATTACACAGTGCCCCCTCATATCTCAGAGATAAATTATACTCACACAAGCCTTTAGGTTGTTCCCCAAGCACACGTGAGTCACAGTATCTATCTATCTATCTATATATACAGTGGTGTGAAAAACTATTTGCCCCCTTCCTGATTTCTTATTCTTTTCCATGTTTGTCACACAAAATGTTTCTGATCATCAAACACATTTAACCATTAGTCAAATATAACACAAGTAAACACAAAATGCAGTTTGTAAATGGTGGTTTTTATTATTTAGGGAGAAAAAAAAAAATCCAAACCTACATGGCCCTGTGTGAAAAAGTAATTGCCCCCTGAACCTAATAACTGGTTGGGCCACCCTTAGCAGCAATAACTGCAATCAAGCGTTTGCGATAACTTGCAATGAGTCTTTTACAGCGCTGTGGAGGAATTTTGGCCCACTCATCTTTGCAAAATTGTTGTAATTCAGCTTTATTTGAGGGTTTTCTACCATGAACTGCCTTTTTAAGGTCATGCCATAGCATCTCAATTGGATTCAGATCAGGACTTTGACTAGGCCACTCCAAAGTCTTCATTTTGTTTTTCTTCAGCCATTCAGAGGTGGATTTGCTGGTGTGTTTTGGGTCATTGTCCTGTTGCAGCACCCAAGATCGCTTCAGCTTGAGTTGACGAACAGATGGCCGGACATTCTCCTTCAGGATTTTTTGGTAGACAGTAGAATTCATGGTTCCATCTATCACAGCAAGCCTTCCAGGTCCTGAAGCAGCAAAACAACCCCAGACCATCACACTACCACCACCATATTTTACTGTTGGTATGATGTTCTTTTTCTGAAATGCTGTGTTCCTTTTACGCCAGATGTAACGGGACATTTGCCTTCCAAAAAGTTCAACTTTTGACTCATCAGTCCACAAGGTATTTTCCCAAAAGTCTTGGCAATCATTGAGATGTTTCTTAGCAAAATTGAGACGAGCCCTAATGTTCTTTTTGCTTAACAGTGGTTTGCGTCTTGGAAATCTGCCATGCAGGCCGTTTTTGCCCAGTCTCTTTCTTATGGTGGAGTCGTGAACACTGACCTTAATTGAGGCGAGTGAGGCCTGCAGTTCTTTAGACGTTGTCCTGGGGTCTTTTGTGACCTCTCGGATGAGTCATCTCTGCGCTCTTGGGGTAATTTTGGTCGGCCGGCCACTCCTGGGAAGGTTCACCACTGTTCCATGTTTTTGCCATTTGTGGATAATGGCTCTCACTGTGGTTCGCTGGAGTCCCAAAGCTTTAGAAATGGCTTTATAACCTTTACCAGACTGATAGATCTCAATTACTTCTGTTCTCATTTGTTCCTGAATTTCTTTGGATCTTGGCATGATGTCTAGCTTTTGAGGTGCTTTTGGTCTA